>NC_056730.1:1001861875-1002136875 GCF_019279795.1 Protopterus annectens | reverse complement strand
AAGCTGAAGAGCTTTGTAAGTGCTATGACTATAACCTTTTTTGTAAAGTCTGAATACAGTGCTCTATAGATATTCCAGTAAACGAACAAAAATGCTAACTTCTCAGAAATATCTGTTTCTGACCTTCGTTCCATGACTGAAAAGTACAGCAATTATATAAAAATATTAAATAATCACATTCTCCAAGGTTTACATTTTTAAAGTTTGTGTGTGTATGGGTGAATGCTTGTTGTATACATATCTGTGCCTGTATCTGTGTTTTTTCTTTTGTATATATTCATGTTTGTGTGTGTGTGTGTGTGTGTGTGTGGGGGGGTATGTATGTGTGTATTATATATATAGACACATTTCATGTATACCTCATGAGTATGTATGCATACAGTTATGCTTATGACTATATCTACCCATGCGTATTTACATCTGTCAGCATATCTATGGGGATGTTTGAAAGCAGATCTTTTCTTGACTCCACTGGAAATGTAGCATACCTCTGTGTCTGGTCAGTGTTGGTCAGAAACTGCAATAGCCACAAGTAATCCACCCATCAACTATAAGTGACAGTATTGTCCTTTAATGATCCATCTATCATTCCCATTCATATTTAAAGAATTAAAAATGTTTATTGTTCTGCATATATTTTGTTTCCTATTTATTTGACTGTCTCCATATTCATTTTGAATTTTAAGTACACTGGCTTTATAAACTGAATAGTTCATCTATTAATAAATTATTCAATAAATCAGATAACCCAGCAATTAAAATGATTTGAACCAAAATAAACACACTGATTCAGAAGAGCTACAGTTAGGCTTCACCAGGCCAGTATATTACTCCAGCACAGGTAAAGATACACGTACAGTGTGTACTTGCTTATGTTCACTCCAGAATCAGTCTTTACAAACTTAAAAGTGAAGAAAACTGTTAGAAAACTCAGTGATAATCAGATCAGTTAAAAATAGAAAGGGTCTGCTGAACTCAGAGAATAATATACTACTACAATGAAGCAAGCACAACTAGGTCAGAGCATATGATTTTTCCCTGATAATTACCTGCTACTATTTGATAACCCAAAAAATTCCCAAATGCAGTTGTCTGCTAATTTTCTATTTAACTGAATAAGACTTTTTAAATATATGTATAGGACACTATGTAAATTCAGATGCTTTAGTCTTTAATAATGTTAGACATTTACATTCATGGATCCCCTTGGTATATTTCCTCTGTACTCTTTCGTCTTATTCATTGAAGTTTCCCTATAAGATTTCCATATTATTATTCCATACACAATTCTGGGTCTAATGCAGCTTAAAAACAATAATTTCATCATGTCTAATTTACTAGATTTTATAATTCTTTTTATAGAGTGTGTAGTTTTAGAACTATCATTAACCAGTCAGTTGATATGATCAGAAAATCTCCAAACTGAGTCTTCTCTTATACTTGAGGTTCTTAAATGAATCAACAGTTAAAGGTTTGTGTGCTGTATTAAATATTCAACCTTCAGTCTATATTTCAAAAATGTCATATGCTTACATCTTTTTTATACACCAATAATAGTGTCATCTCTCAAGATGTAGGCACACATAATACATTAATACAAAAGAAGAGACAAGAAAACAAATCATGTTAACATTTTTAATTTACATACATTATAATAACATATATGTTTTCTTTCTTATAACAAATCTCATCTATTCTAACAATGCATATATTGTTCAATTACTGCCTTCTCTTAAACCTCACTTATCCTCCTGAATATAATTTTGCTCAGATTGTTCAAAGAAATTCCATTTATTTTTGTGTAATTTGTTCTTCACCTTGTCTAAAGATCCCATTTCCAGTTCTTTTGTCTCATTTACAATACCCAATACTTCAAATACAGATGGCTTAGAGTTTGATTTTCTAGTAATTGCTTTTTGGCATATAGAATTAAATGTAATGATGCCTTACCATGTTTAGGCAATTAAGATGGGTCTATATTACATAAACGAAGTTTCAGAACTTTGAATACCATATGGTCGACACCATATGATCAAAGTTCTGAAACTTCAAAACTATATAAAAAAAAACAAAACAAAGTAAAGTTAATTTACAGTGTTACAGCAGGGGGGCAAGCCCCCTTGCACCCCCCACACCCCCACACTACTTAAATATACCAACTCTGAGATCACACTTTGATGAGAATGGTGTGGAAAGGGAAGATTTCCCTTTCCTATCCTGTAGCACAATCTCTGAGTTGGTATATTTAAGTAGCGGTGGGTGTGGAGGGTGCAGCCCCTCATGTTGGGGGTGCAGGTGGCCTTGCCCCCCCGCTTAAAGCATTTAGTTTTGTTTGCTCAAGAGTTTTTTTTTTTTATAGTTTCGAAGTTTCAGAACTTCAATCATATGGTGTCGACCATATGGTACTTGAAGTTCTGAAACTTCGTTTATGTAATATAGACCCAATTAAGATTCCGTGTCCCAGCTCAAAATAATACTTTCCTTAGTTGCAGCCATTTACTCCCCCAATATTTCATCCTGAGTATTTTGTAGGGAATTTTTAAAATGTGCCAATTCGTACATGTCCCCAGTTATCTCTTTTTTCTCCATCACCTCTCCCCTACAACATTTGCTATTTACCTGAGGAAAATGTCTCTGAAGTCGGTATATGATATAAAAATACATATGCAAACACCACCAAGAAAAAATCCTAAACCCTCTGGACTTAGTTGCATTCTTGGGAGCCATGTGTATGCCCCCCCCCCACCCCATTGTTCCTTAGTAAAATGCTTTCCAAGTTTCTCTTCCCAATCTTTTTTTATCTTTCTTTGATTGATTCTTATAGTTATCATGCAATACTTTATATGTTCTACCAATTATCCTTGCTTCCACAGCTTCTATTCTTGATTCAAATAAAAACTCTACCAGAGCAGATCAGTTAGGATTCCTTTTCACCTTTTTCTTTGCCTGCTCCCTTATATCAATCCCTGGAAGGGAAGGCAGTCTTTAACCTGCAGTCTAAACTTCTTCTTGGCCTCATCCAACTCTGTCCAACCACATATCTCTCTAGTTATTTCCTCCCAATACCTTATTTTTTGCCAGTTTTCTCCAGTAAATTACATCCTCCTCTTGCATATTTTCTGTATCCCTACTCGCAGTCATTCCTATTGGCAAAACTTCCTTTCTCCATTCCCATGTTGGCTAAGTTCTTAGAATAATTTCTACAGCTTTATGAATATAATGTTTTGCATGGCTGATGTTATTCTCTTCAAGGATCTACATCCAAAACCCCACACTCTCCTGACTTCTTGAACCCCCCACCCCCACCCCCCAGGTTCATCATCATCTCTTTTCACTTCGAATTACAACCTTCTGCATGAGTTATGTATATCAACCTTAACTGAGTAGCTCTAAAATATCTCTTCAGATCACATAATCCTTGCCCTCTTCCCCTCCAGATACATTCCTTCAACTCTTTATTAATTATTATCCACAGTTTCTCCTGCAGTTGATAAAATATGCCTGACCTGTATATAAAACTAAAGGAATTAAAAGTATTTTCACTGTTTATATCTTACTATCCATATCTATATAAAATAGCTTCAGTATTCTCCATTTTTGTATTATCTTTTATTTTGTATCTTCTCACATAACCTTAACTGCCATGACAGAAGTCTTTTAATCCATATTCCTACAAGGAGAAAATAACTTATTGTGTCCCCCATATATATGGCTATTACTGAACCAATTCATTTGTGACTATAACCTTTGTCTTTTCTTCATCAATTTGTATATCCTGAAAAGATTTGAAACTGTCTCAAAATGTTCCACAACAACAAAATGTCCTTTTCTGGATTTACCAAGTACAAAACAATATCATCTGCAAATAAAGCCAACTTGTCTTGATCACCATACCAATTATATCATGGAATTTCTGAGTCCCTTATTTTCTTTGCCAATGGATTTAAATATAGAGCAAATAACAGAGGGGGAAGATGACAACCTTGAGTGGTTCCACTGTTCCATCATAACTATCCCACTTTATTTCTTGCTTTGATCCATCACATATATTCCTAGTTAACCTTATTATTGCAGCAGGGAATGCAAATACTTCCATTGCTGTACTCATGAAATCCCATTTTAGACTGTTGAATGGTTGCTCGGCATCAAGAGCCAACAACAACAGAAGTATTTTCTTACATTCTGCTTCCCACTATATCATTATTGTTCTATTAATGCTGTAAAAAGTTTTTCTCTTATCCACAAAACCAAACTGATTCACATTTATCAATTTTGGCAATGCCTTTGCCATTCTTTTACCTAGTACAGACATCAACACTTTAGAATCATGGTTTAAAATTTAAATGGGCCTATATGAAACTAGGTCTAATGGGTCTTTGCCTTCCTTGGGTAATATAGCCACCAAATCTTTTTTCCAAGATGCTAGTGCTTCCCCTCCTTTTAAAGTATTATTAAACAAAGTCTTTCAGATTTTTTCACTTTCTTCATTTCTAACTTACAAACTTGCACAGGAATACCATCTGTTACTGGAGACTTCCAGCCAGTTGAGTATAAGTAACTGGTTTTATCTCATCTCTTTCTATCTTAGCTATCAGTTGCTGAGCCTCTTCTTACTTTAACTTTGGTATTATTAAGTCTTCCATAAATGTTTCCATTTGTGCTCTTTCATGGTTTTTATATTCCTCTGCTTTAAACAAATGTTCACACATTTGCTGAAATATCTATAAAACCACTACAGGATGTGTGGTTATTTTTCTTGTCATAAGCTCCTAAGTTTGGTAACATTCCTTTCTACTATCCGATACCCACATTGTTATGTTAAATGTTTTTGTGTCCTGTACTTGTTTGCAAAATGTTTCTGCTTAATAGCAATATTTCATGCACGCTGTTCAAAAACTCCCATATTTTCTGTTTAGCACTCAGTATTTGGTCCTTTTCTTATTCTGTGAGATTCCCATTATTCTGCAATATATTAAACTTAATCAGCCACTCTAAGTAAATCATATTACTTCTCTACCATATCTCTTCCTCTTTTATTTGTACCATATTTTAGAACTCCATTTTCATTTTATCCCACTCACTAGATATCCCATCTTGAGAAATTTCTGTCTTCTCTATTAACACTGAAATAATTTCCAATATCCATTCCTTGAATTCATCTCTTTTAATAGAGAGGTGGGAAAGTGCCAGTGTCTTCATTTTACTTCAGTATCCTGAACTTTTATCTTACTTTGCATTTAGTGCATGATAAAGCATTCAATTAAATGCAAATGCTCCTGTAAAATAAACATTCTATTCACTCTAGCTAGGTTATTGTGCCTGGGGGAATAATAGTTAAATTGTGAGTTCCTACTACTCAATTCACATTTTCCATACCAAATATTTTCATGACTTTTTTCAGAAATGTACACACTTTTGTCATATTTTCCCTTCTAGACACCCCAGAAACATCATTATTACTGCAAATCAAATTCTGGTCCCCACCTGTAAGTTATATTCCCTATTGGAAGCTGATTACTTCTCCCAACATGTTTTAAGCTCCATAATAGCAGATTTTGGTGGAATACAAATACATGCTAGTATAGTTCTCCTCTAGCACCTTACCACCACAAATCTATCACTAGTGTCTTTTTTCCTCTTCTATCATTATTACAGCCCCTCTTACAATCAGTACTTTTCCTCCCATTTCCCTCTGCCCCTTCTGTTCTGTTGAATACTCATCTTGAAATCCTTTTGTCAAATTCACATGTTCATTTCTTTCCAAATGTGTCTCCTGCAGCAGTAATATTTACACTCTGGATTTCTTAAAATAATTCAATATGCTTTTGTTTTCATCTATACTTGTAAGAGCATCTACGTTATATGATAGTATGGATAGAGTATTATGTTAAAAAGCTATTGTTCCCACCTATTATACATGACAATTTTTGAATGTGTATTTCTACCACTTATCTTACATGCACATACTGTTTGACAGGCTTATCTTTTATGCAGTTGTATCTTGTTATCTCCATTTGAACCTATGTCATACTTTCAAAATGTTTTGCTTTAAAGAAAACTTTTAAACAAAAAAGTAAATACATGTCAAGCACAACATTCAACCTTATTTACTTAAAACAAACACATAAAAATATCTGCATTTTCAACAAATGAAATGTAACCTTCCAGAAATTAATGATTGTCCCAAATTGATGGCTACCTCATAGGCATCACCTAATATAAAGTTATGGTTACCGTGCTCATGGTAAAGTGCATGTTATAACCTGTGTTCCCACTTGCTTTGACTTTTGTCTGTTCTTTTCTTAGCTTTAATCCCTTCCCAGATGTGAAGAAAAACTGCTTGCACACTTTCCGAAAATGATGTTAACTTTTAGCCCTAAGAAGAACTGCCCTGGTTACCTTAAACAAAACTGAACTGCACCATTCTATTAAATACATTAAAGAATTAATGCTGCTGTGGAGGATACTATCTCTTACTGACTTCCCAAAATTTCAGACTTCATCTTTTCCTGAATTGCTTGCCTTTCTACCTTTAAAATGTGCATTTCCCCCAGCAACGAATGTTCAGGACTCTTACCATTAATTGCTTACACCTGCAGATCACTTGACTCCATGTAAAAATAGTCAGCAATAATTAAAAAAGCAACTAACAGCTCTACAGTTGCAAGAAGGAATCTTTGTAAATTTCACTCAGAACACAAAGTATAAAATGTCCCTGATCAACTGCCCTGCAATGCAGACTTCATGTCTCCCACTGACAACATTTGCTAATGGAAAAAACAACAAACTATGCAGACTTCATGTCTCCCACTGACAACATTTGCTAATGGAAAAAACAACAAACTAATATCTTTGCAGATGGAAGAAACTTAGCATGTTTCATGTCTTTCATAATGTGTCTTATTTTTCAAGCCTACTTGTTTAGAAAAAGTTTATAGCTTACGCAAAGGATGTTTATCTAGACTTTAATCCTTATAAAAACAAGATGAAATTATTATCTTAACTCTACTTATCAGTACACCTTTACACCCCACCCAATAACCAAAGATCACAGCATTATATTGACTTAAACTTGCTTCCACCCAGTGTTTCTTTTCTTGTGATGGATTGATACCATTTGTGCATAATGTACCTATAGTTCTTACAACTAAGAAAAATATCTTGTTTTTTTTATATCATTAACATATACATATACCATAACATATACAACACTCCCTAAAAATACATATTTAAACTACACCTGAATGCAATGAACTATAACATGCAGCTTAAACATCATGAAATGCTTTAAGAAAATATTAATAAAAGCAAAAAATGTTCTACTTACAATTATTAATTTTTTGCCTTTTGTGTCCCACTAAACATTAATAACATACAATGGCTTATATACTCTACAGTGCATCCACAAGTTTAACAAAGTCAGAAAAAACAATCAAATGCAGAACAGCTACAGTCATTCTCCTGCATGAAGTATGACCTTCCACCGATTCTGGCAATTACAGACTTATGAGTCTGACCAGCCTAATATGAAAAAATATGGCAATACTTATCATGGAACTAATCAAGAAGGACATAGAGAACCTCTAAACACTGGACCCATCTCAATTTTGATATGTTAAGGGCAGGTCATGTTATCTTAACCTGGTGGAATTTTTCTGTAAAGGTTGGTAAGAAACAAATGAAGATAAATTGGTAAACACTGCATACCTTGACATGGCCAAAGCTTTTGACATAATCCACAGTGACTCAGGCATAGTATAAAATCTAAATAAACTGGGAATAAACCCCTATGTCACCAACTAGATTGCAAACTGGATCATAAATAGGACAAAGAAAATCAAAATAGGGAAAGTAACATCCACAAAGAGAGCAGTCACCAGTGGATTTCCCTAGGGTTCTGTGATGGGACCCCCCCCTCTGTTTGGCATTCTATTTCTCTAAAATAAAATCTGATAACAAATGGCTCTGCCTGACTAAGTTTGCAGATGACTGCAAGCTAGGAGCAGTTACTGAATCCCCAAATTAATTAGCCATCCTGCAGGAAGTTTTGTCCCAAATAAATAACTGGTACTAAAATTTATGGACTGAAACTAAATGCCGAAAAATGCATTACCATATCCTTTGGGAAGCCATCCACCATGGGGAACTGCCCCATTCACAATATGCCCATAAGAGTTGGCCCAACTGTTTGAGACTTGGGAATGTATGTGGCCTAATTTTCAACCAACATGTCTTTTGTCATATTTAACTGCTTAGTGCACACTGCAGTGCTTAGGATTTTAATCTATTTTTCCACCTTTGAAATCTGCAACATCTATTGCAAGACCACCAATTATTGGAGATCCCACATTATGTCAGTAGCTATCTTAGGATTAGCACTTCTGTTTTCTCCTGGTGAGAGAAGGAGCACAGAGACATTATTTTCTGGAGACTGATGATCACTGGAAAGCCTAATAACTTCATAGATGACAGCTTGGAATGTGTGCTTATACTCTGCTCCTGGTAATAGAAGGAGCAAAGTGCATTGATTCCTGGCTGTTTCTGTTTGGGCAGTGAATGCCTGTGCTTTTATGTTCCTGATTAGTTTGGTTATTATTCAAGACATCCAGCAGAAAAATGCTACAACAAGCCTACAGACTCTTGCATCATCTGGGACAAGACTGTGGATCACCAAACTGGCTGTGGTCTGCTTGCCATCTTGGGATTGGTGCTTATGTTTTGCTTGTGTTGAGAGAAGAAGCAAAGGGGCATTGTATCCCAAAAGAGTGTAGCTGTAGTGAAACCAGCACTAGTAGTAGCCAGGCAGTAACCATTCACATGACTCCTCTCTTTTCATCATTCTTAACAAGCTAATTATTTGTTTTAAGTAAGTACTGCTTGATTTGTTTCTAACTTCAGAATACTTGCCTAAATACATCTTCCTTAACTTTTCAGGGTC
Source organism: Protopterus annectens (assembly GCF_019279795.1). Taxonomy (NCBI): domain Eukaryota; kingdom Metazoa; phylum Chordata; order Ceratodontiformes; family Protopteridae; genus Protopterus; species Protopterus annectens. Next base: position 1,002,127,937 of record NC_056730.1, on the reverse strand, counting down.
TACTTATTAGTTCCCCTCAAGTGTTTGGCAGTGCCCTGTATAGACAAAGACACCTTGACTGACATTTTCCTGTAAAAACTGTATAGAAATTTCAGCAATACCTAGTTGCATAGAGGACAACTAGTTTGCAGTGGCAAGCACTGTCCCCAGAGTTGCAATCCAGATACTTCTGACATTGCCTTATATTCTCACTCAAGCTGTCTAATCAATAAAAAGGGTCTGTTGCCACAGATATGAACTTTCCCATTATCTCTGTTACCAACTTGGTGAATATGGGCATCCTGAGACAATGCAGAGTTTGCCTCATGTTTACTGACAAACAGTTAATTCTTAAACAAACTGATATGCTGTGTGAGAGACGTATTTACACAATGTTACTGGAGGCAAAGGTCTCACAAAAAAGTACTCCATTCCAATAAGGCTGTCAGTAGTACTCATTCTGCTCCCATCACACACAATTCAAGGCAGACATATAGAACCACATATGCTGAGGCACTTAAATGTAACCTTCTTAAACCTCAAACCCCTCTATATGAAGTACACATGACAAATACCCTCAGCAATCCTGAATGCACTCTTACAAAACAACACCCACATCAACACATACAGCCAATTCTCATGGAACCTCTAATTCTAAGCCTATAAGACAAGTCACAACACAATCCAACATTCTGGTCATGGGAGACTTCATCATGAGACACACTGACATTCCTCTCAGCAGGCTAATTAAGGAGAAAGTCATGGTCATTTGGTTATCAGGGGCTAAGATCCACCACATTACACATGCACTCATGTCACTGGACCACAAGTACCAGTATGACTGAGTCATAGTCCATGTGGGTGTAAATGACCTGAGATGTATCTCCCTAGACTATATGAAGAGACACATCATGGATCGCTTGGAATATGTGTCCCAGGCTGGTATGAGCCTTGCATGGAGCAACATTTTAGCTTCTCCAAGGATGATGCTACAATACAAAAAAAAGTAAGTGACTTTAATAACTGGCTTAGTTTCTTGTGTCATTCTAAGGGAGTGCAATAGTTGTCGGCATGGAAGGATATGGTCAACAGACCATGCTGTCTTTCCAGGGATGGTCTGTACCTCTCACCTCTAGGCTTTGGAATATTATCTAAAACAGTTTCTGACCCTATAGTACATTTTTAGGCAATGCAAACTGAAAGTATTTCCAACATAGCAAATCAAAACCAAGAAAATCTAAATGTACTATTGCTCAATGGTAGAAGTCTAAACAAAAAACTCCACTCTGTAAAAGCTCTCTTCACCCTAGAGAATGTTGATGTCTGTGCGGTCACGGAGACAGGATTTAAAGCTGGAGAGAGCACACTGATAGTGCAAAATTGGAATGGCTTCCACACATTTAGACCAGCTATTGCATAAACAGTGACTAATGGTGGAGGGGTCTTGATTTTCACCAAAAATAAATATACCTCAAGGCTGGCAAACAGCACAATGCACTTGAGCTACTCCATGTTCAAAGCACTATAGGCAAAATCCCATACCACTTCTTTGCAAGCTATAGGTCCCCTTCTATGACCCCAGGAAACCCATACCATATATTTAAATTTATTGAAAACACTCACCATCCAACCCAATACCATATACATGGGCAACATTGAGTACCCCACTATTAACTGGGAATCCTATATGACACCAAATGTACAGACACAGAGATTCCTGGATTTGTAAATAGAAACTACCTGGACCAGATTGTCAATACACCAACAAGGGGTGCACTCATACTGGATCTGGTCCTCACCAATATGGGAGAGTACTGCACACCCCCTAGTGTAATGCCTACCCTGATATGTTCAGACCACAAAAGAGTCTCCTTTGAAGAAAAATAAAACCTGGATCCTGCCCTGCAGCTAACCCAGAAATATTCAGGAACTACTCTAAGGCTAACTTTCTGCTATTAAACGATGACCTGGCAAAATTACAAGCCCCCATAAACCCTGAGAACACTGCCACCTATGCAGAACTGTTCACAAAACCCCTATACAAGCATGTTAATAGCTGCATAGAGGCAGATGTACCCACCAAGAAGAAGAACAGAACTAACTCAAAAAACAAGCCACCCTAGGGGAATCACAAAATCAATAGGCTGTATAAGAGAAGAAAGAAAATCATGGCAAAATTTATGAGGTGCAGCACCAAGCAGGTTAAAAGTACTCTCATCAAACTAAACAAGCAACTCAAAGTACAAATAAAATCTACCAAAACCAAATTTGAGTTAAATTTGACCTCCCAGGCCAAGGGCAACCACAAAGCATTATTCAGCTATGTCTGCAACCTCAAAGGCAATACACAATTGTGTGCAGAGCTCATTGTAAATTGAGCCACCTATAAAAAGCCATAAAATATAGCAAACCTACTGGTCAACAAATTCATCTCCAAATTTAACCCTCACTGCCCTTCAACCTTCCCACTGGAAACATCATCAAACATATCTCCCCCTGCTATCACTATGGAACAGGTGCTTAATGCACTCTCTAAGGCCAACAACACTGCATCAATGGGCCCAGGAAATAGCCCAGGATGCCTTCTAAATAGCCTCAAACCTGGCCTATCCAGCCCCCTGGAATTGCAATTTAACTGTAGCCTCCAAACAGTCTTCATGCCTCATTAATGGAGAACAGCAACAGTCATCCCTCTGCACAAAGGTGGGGCATGTACAGACCCTGGAAACTACAGATGCATAAGTCTCACAAATCTTATATGCAAAGCCATGGAATGAATTATCATGGAAATGATCAATAATGATATAGTAAACCTCCAGACACTGAACTCAACCCAGTTTGGTTTCATCAAGGGCATGTCATGCCTACTCAACCTGATGGGTTTCTTTGAGAAGGTTACTAAAGCAATGGATGAGGGCAAAATGATTCACACACTGCCTACCTTAACCTGGCCAAGGCATTTGACACAATATCCTACTTGGGTATTATTGACAAACTCAAGAAGTTAGGTATAAACCCGTATATCACCCAGTGGATAACCAACTGACACAAAGACAGACCCAGGAAGTTAGTATTGGGGAGTCCACCTGTACAAAGAGGCCAATCACAATAAGTGGTGTCCCTCAAGGATCAGTCCTTGGACTGTTCCTTTTTGACATTTAATTCTCTGAAGTCAAGGCCAATCTCAGTTGTATCGGGCTGACTAAATTTGCAGATGTTTGAAAATTAGGAGCTGTCACTGTATCCCACACCAACATAAATGTTCTCCAAGGAAGGGCTGACACAAACAAACAACTGGTGTCAGTGCCATGGAGTAAAACTAAATACAAAGAAATGCATAACTGTTTCCTTTGGGAAGCCATCCACCCCTGGTAAGTATCATACTGACAACAGGCCCCATAGTGTTGACCCAGTAGTCAGGGACTAAAGAACACACACATTCAGTAATCTATCCTTTGACCATCATGTGTCTACTGAAGTGAGGAAATAATTCTATGTTGCACAACTTATAAACAAAGGTATGGCATCTAGGTCCAAGGAAGTTAATGTTCCACTGTATTTGGCATTCATCAGAACTTTCATTGAGTACAATTTCCCCTTTGGCATGGACCTAACCAGGCATATCCAACAAATGGAACATCCACAGAGATTCCTCACTAAAATAATACAAGGCATAAGTAAAATGTCCTATGCAGACAACCTCAAGGCCCTAGCCATGTATTCTGTCTCCTACAAGCTATTGGGGGGCATCTATGCCTGGCATACAGGGCATTGTCAGACCCCATACTGATGGACTTCCTGCATATCTACAAAACAAACAGCAGCAGAATTATCCATTCTAAAGACTTAAACCTTGCTTGTGATATAAAAAGGACCTGCTGAAGAGACAGGTATTTATTTCAGAGACTACTCTGTCTTTGAAACAGGATCCCCATCCATGTGAAGCAAAGTACCTCCCTAACCCAATTCAAGTGTAACTTGGACAATTGGATGGGGAACAGGAAATTCATCCCTGGCTTGGTACCTATGTCTCTAATAGACACAGGCAACCAGTAAATGTTCCATCTCCCAGGTCCCTGCTTGTAAATCTTTCATCTCCCAAGCCACTGCTTACACTTATCAAGGGTACTAGAACTTATCGTAGATTTGGGATGCATAGTTGGGCTTAAAAAAGCCCTTGTAGTTGTTAGCCTAGTAAATACCTATGGACCTATGAACCTAAGAATATCTGTCTGTATTGCACAACTTATAAATAAAGGGATTATATCTAGATCTAGGGATGTCATAGCCCCCCTTTACTCAGCCCTCATTTGGCTAATCATTTAGTAAAATGCCCCCTTTGTCATATATCTGTACAGACATATGCAACAACTGGAATGTCCAGGGGATACCTTTCTAAAAGGATACAAGGCCTAGACAATGTGTCTACACTGACTGACTCAAAGCCCTATCATGACACTCATTTTCTTTTCCTCTAAAAATGTTTTATAGAAAAATATGAATTCGATAACACAGTAATGATAACCATAAGAATGAATTTTACATTGTTAAGTATAAAATAAATATTTCATTAACAACACAAAACAGTAACATTAACTATTTACAAGGTGTCTACATGAATAAGAAAAGTATAAATAATGAACTTTGTATATTTTCAGTTTATAAATCCTTAGTGATTGTTTGTAGTTTGTTTGTTTAATAAATTCTTAAGTTTGATCCATGAATTGAACATAGAAGTTGCTTTAGAGGTTTTTCTTTTGATTGATAATATCTCTAGTTAATGTAACGAAAATTAATTAAAACTAAGACCAAAAGTGAAACAATGCAAAGGTCGGCTGTCCACTCTGTTTTAAACAATAATAATTTATTAGTGCTTTCGTCTGTCAATGTTGCCAAAATTCTTCAGATGAATTAATAAGGAAAATGCATAATTTAAATAGTGAATACCTAAAAACATCACTTCCTGTTTCTAAATTATATACCAAAATCAATAATTGTAAGTACATAAAAATGCATTATTATATAAAAGTAAAAAACATGAAAAACTGGTTTGTTAATGAATTAAATGATAAATAAGATGATATTTCGTGACTTATTAAAAAGTAATAATGAATATACATCTCTAGTTGACAGGTTTCAGTTGCAATATTCAGAAATTCCTTTACTGATGGTGATGAGACATTCTTCCAATTTGTTGTGACTACTTTTTTTGCAAAAGTCAGAAGACTCCAGAGAAGAGAATAATGATTTTCCTTGAAACATGAAGGAATTGGTGCATTAAAAAGAATTAAGGAATTGTTTAATATGAAATTATCAGTGAATAATGTTTGTATAAAAGAGTTAACATCCTTCCAAAATGGTTTAATTATGTTACAATCACAGATCATATGTTGCCAGTTGGCTTTAATAGCTAAACCACACCTCTAGCATTTGGTTTTCTTTTCAAATACGAGTTTAATTTTGTGTGGGGTGATGAATGTTTTATGTAAAAATTTCAAAGATTTTGTGGTTTGTGCCAAAGATGAGGCAATTATGATGTTCTCGCAATTGTTAACAGTCCTAAAATAATCCCAGTAATTATCTTTACAATAATTTATGTTTAACTTATTAATTTTGCATAGCTTAGATAGTAATCCTTTATTTGTGACATCCTGATGTATCAATAATATTAAAAGATCTACACATTTAGGTATCTCATCTTTAGTTGATATATGCATCAGATTTATTTTTTCTTTATGTATAGCCTACATGTTTGTACATCTAACCACCTTTCATTATATATGTTAAATTAATCAAAATATAATCTACATAATTTATTTTTTCTTTGTTCATAAATTGATACCAGGGTCTATATCAGAACATTGAATGATTGAAATCACAAACGTTCTAAAGAGTGAAAGTGCCAGACCTCAAACTCGTTATTGTGGGGGACTGCACCCCCCCCACACCCCCAGCTAAATATATATTCCAACTCCGAGATTACACTACAGTGAGGAAAATGCAAATATTCCAATCTTCACTGTACTGCAATCTCAAAAAATGTGTTCGCAGTTTTAATCATTGCTGATATTCTGATATAGACCCTTAATATCAGTATATCAACTGTTTGTTTTTGAAGGCATTCATTATAGATGTATTAAATGTGTTAATATATTTTGTGTGTACACTATAGGGAATGCCAAAAATAATCATGTTTTATATCCTGGATCTTTGCAAATAATATGAATGATGTTTAGTCATTGTTATAAGAATGAAGCTTGAATTCATCACTATATTTTGATGTTCTAAAATAAAGTCTTTTAGGAGCAAAGAAAGTTGTTGTTGATTAATTTGCTCATCCATTGTAAACATAAATGTATTCCAACTGTTAATTAGAGTTTTAATTTTATTTAAACAAGATGTGTAGTTTATATTAATTATATATTTTATGTTTTTAGTTAACATAATTCCGAGATAACTCATTTTATTCTCTTTGACTATATATTTAGAAAAGTTTTTTGACATGCCAGAAATATTAGTGTTTATACATTAGATTTGTGTTTTGTCCTCATTAAATGAAAGGCCCAATGTAGATTGAATTTTTTTGATAATTTTGAAAAGAAAATTAACTGAGTTCGTATTATCTTTTAAGGTTAATAAAATCTAATTGGTGAATAGAAGTATTTTTGAATTTATTTTACGATCAAACTGTATACCTACTATTTCTTTGTTTGATCTAATATAATTCACTAATGGTTCCATAACCAGCATGAATAATAAAGGGGACAGTGAGCAACCTTGTTTTGTTCCTTTAGTTATCTGAATTGATTTTGACACATAGGATGCTATTTTTATATAAGCTAATGAATTATCATAAAAATTCTTTATGATTTGTTGAAAATCTTTAGAAAAATTATATTCTTGTAATATTAACAAAAGGTAGTTCCAATTAACTGTGTCAAAAGCACTATTAATATCCAAACTTACTAAGGTTAAATTGTCATTTATATTTTTGGTATAATCAATTGTAGTTAAAATTCTTTTTAGATTATAAGAAGTATTTCTGTTTCTTATAAAAGCTGTTTCATCACTGGGAACTAATCCCTGCAAAAATTGTTAAAGTCTGTCTGCAATTAGCGACATAAATATTTTGTAGTTCATGTTTAATAGTGAACATGGTCTGTAAGAGGTACATTTTGTAGGATCCTTGTCTGATTTCAATATTGGTGAGATAAGTGTGTATTTCCAAGATGGCAGGGCTTTTTCTATTTTTTTTACTGTTTGGAAACTATGAAGTAATATATTTAGTGCATTTTTGGTAAAAGTCTATAGAGTTCAGGTATTATGGCATTGTTTCCTGTGGCTTTATTAGGTTTTAATTTATTGATTTGCTTTGTAAATTCAATCATTGATATGTGATTATCAACTGTTTTCAGTTGTTGATCTATCCTATTTTTAGTATATTTCCTAATAAATGCTTTTATTGTTTCTTGTTGGTCCATTATTTTGGTTAGGTTTGGTTAGGTTTAATAAATGCTTTCTGAATTTATTTAGAATATCTACAATTGTGGTGACTCTCTCCCCTTTATCTTCACTGTATAATTCTTTGATATGTTTTGTTTTGATCATTATTTTTGTCATAGAAGCTATTTTATGTAAATATTTTGGATTTGCCGTATGATTTACTAGTTTTAATTTTTCTAGATTTATTTTGGTTTTGTGATTTAAGATTTCCATATATTTGTTTCATAGATCATTTATTTAATTTGTCAAGTTATTGTTGCCCATCTGTTTTTCTCATTTTAGTTTATCATTTTTTTTTTGCTGTAGATCTTTTAAGTCTTTATCCCATAGTTTTTTTCTTAAAAGAATATCAGCTTAGAATTCTTCCATTTAGATAAGATTTAACAGCATCCCATATATATATATATATATATATATATATATATATATATATATATATATATATATATATATATAATTCTGATACATATGTTGTATTGTTAAATTCTATATAAATTTCAATTTCTTTGTTAAAGAATTTCTTAAATTATTTTAGGTTAGTAATATAAGCTGGGATTCTTTTAATTAGAATGTTTTTATTGTCATTCAAAGTAAAATCGAGAATGATGGCATTAAAGCAAATAGTTGAGACTCTAAAGGTGAAGTTTAGCAAGTTCACAGTAAAAATGTTTACAGGTATAATGTGGTTCATTCAGAGCAATTGGGAAATGCTGGTTAATGATTTAATTGAATCAATTATGTATGTAAATAATATGGATGTGTTATAAAAGGGGGGTTGTTTTGGTTTCACAAATGTATTCCTTGAGAAGGCGAAGGCCGAGGTACCAGAATTAAAAAGATATTTACACAGTTGGACTGCCTGTGTTGTGTTCCAGTTTTCTTGAATTTGTATTTTGGAGAGTGTTTTTTGGTAATGATGGCATTATAGTCTGAAATTGGACAAGAAACTATTTTAACTTTGTTTAAGTAAGTGGTTAAGTCATTGGAAACAAATAGTCTGTCTATTTTGGAATGGGTGACATATCTATTTAAAAAGTGAGTAAAAAAGACAGAGTCATTAACTAAATGTTCATTAGTATCCTTCAAGTTGATAAGGTTACTAAAATCTATTAAAGCATTTGCTGTAGCTGTTATTCTGCATTTCCCTAATGCATTAGTATCTTTTTCATTAACGATACAATTAAAGTCTCCTGCTACAATAAGGCTTCCGTTTGAGTTCTGTAATATCTTGTCTAATTGAAGTTTAGCAGTTTTAACACCAATTCATGGCATCAAATATATAAGTGAATATATCTTTGAGTTAATTTGTAAACTTACTAAAAATAACATGCCTTTATCATCACTGTATATGTTTAGTATATTTGGTAATGGTAAAATGTTTTTTCCAAAGAATAGCTACCCCTGTATTTTCCTGTCCAAATTGAGAACTTGCTATAACTGTATGCTGTTAAGTCTTACTATATCATCTGTTAATAAATGTGTTTCTTGAATAAATATTAACTGTGGTGAGCATGTTTTTATATATTTATAAAAGTTATTCCTTTTACAACCACTGTTTAATCAATTTATATTAATTGAAATACATTTCAATGTTGTCATCTTTTATTCTGAAGAACAAGTAATGTGCAACATTTAGTGACACAAAATGTAATGATCCCTTTAAATCTAATCAAGGAATTTATAGAAATATTGATGTTCAGTTTGTATGATTGCATAGACACCTGAATGTGTATGTATAATCCAAAACATTTATAACATAAATAAATGTAGGTACCCTGCCCCTATGGAGTATAAAACTCCAGACTTGAAAAATAAATCTATCCAAGTCATTCTACTTAGCTGTAGAAGCAAAATTAGTTCAACCCAGTTCAACCCAGCCATATTATAAATGCATTGCTCTATTAGGTCTGTTAAGGAATTTTGATTGCCATAGTACTTATATCAATTCTCTTCTTAATTAACCCTATATGGAATCAATTTTTGCTATGCAGGTACATTATAATATTCTCTATGCATAGCAATATATATATATATATATATATATATATATATATATATATATATATATATATATATATCTACTAGTGTATATACAAATAAGTATATGATCATTCACATGTATAGAAAATCTCCTGTAAACTTGATATAACATTTTATATACCAAAAATACATACAATAACAGGAGTTTCTAAGGTATGATGTATTCCTCAGAATTGTCCAGTGTTAACTTGTACCTCTTAGTCATAAGTATTTCTACTCTCAGATAATTTGTTGCAATCAATTATGTGATTGTAATATTTGCAAACTGTAAACACAGTGCAAGTACATGTGAATCAACAGTTTAAATATGATCTGTCTACTTGGTATTAATCAGCTATTATTTTCCATTTAGTAAACTAGTTAAAAACAATAAGTGAAAATTAATATGTATTATTTTGATGATATATGCCATCACATGTTCATTTGAGGAATCCAAGTATTATCACTCTATTCTCAGATTTAAGCTATGAACAAATAAAAAAAAGAAAATTGCATCTAGAATAGGACATGCTCCTCTGTATCAGAACTCAATTAGAATATTAGTCCAACGTCTATATCTTTGAGTTAGACATTTTAATTGCAAACATTGCCAAAAATTATTTTTGCAATAAACATAGGACTTTACAAGCACTTTACAATGAGCAGGATTTACATTTTGTGGATTGTCAGATTCTGCATTTTCCTGTCTGGAAACATTAATGTTAATCTGCATCTGCAAATAAATATTAAACGATAAACAGATGAAGGAAAAACTGTATCCAGAATAGAACAAGCTCATCAGCACCAGAAGCCAATTAGAATAGTATTTCAATGTCTTACAGCTATAAATTAAACATTTTAACTGGAAAAAATGACAAAAATATTTTTGCAGTAGAATAGAACTTTTGTATAAACATTTTGCAGAAGCAGGATTTACATTCTTTGTATTACAGTAAAATGCACTTTCCTGTCTGTAAGCATTTCAAGGTTAATCTTCATCTGTAAGTAAATGTATAAGTTGCCCATGACAGACTTAGATAAGACATCTCTAAAAAGTGTTTTAATATAACTTATATGTCAGTTACACAATTGTCAAGATTGGTTATATATTTGAGACAATCATTTTCAAGCAGTTTAAGTTTACTGAGCCCTTGTCTCTACTTTCACTCCTTAAATTTTGTTATAAATTTAACTATTTTAATGTTAACAATAGCAACAGTGAAAGTGATAAACTTGATTTGTTTGTCTTCCAGAAAGAAATATACTGGTGTTATACTAGTGGATCTAGTCACAAAATACTGCTATTATACATAACATTTATGTTGTTAATAAAGAATTACTTATATTCTCCTATTCTGCTCCAGCAATAGAACCATCATGCTATATCAAATATATTTTTCAAATCAGTTACATTTATCAATACAAATAAATACAAATTTCTACAGATTTTAAAATAACTGAAAAACAAACCTTAACATGTTCCACATTAGATCTTTCCTTTGCCATGTAAGTTTGATCTTTATGAAACAAAACTAGGTATTAAAAGCTTGAATCTATGTTGTGGAATTGTGGAATAAGTTTTATTTAACTTTAGAATGAGCAAGTGGATCTCAAATTTCTAAGAATGATGTACAGGTCTGATTAAAGCTTAGAAAACTGAAGGGGTATCATCTGTCTCACAACAGCATATATACCAATACATATATACGATGCAGTAATTACGCCAGCTGAAATTGAACTTTAACTCTATGCAGGCCATTAGAATTATTTGTATTTAATGTATATTTGAGATACTAGGCAGTAAGTAATGTATAAAAAACATAAAGAGCATTTAAACATTTAAAAACTTCCATATGACTTTTATAAGATATAAATGAATGTAGCTGTTTTCATTATACCATCTTTATGTACTGCCCAGCCTCTCAGCATTATTGTTGTCAGTAGATTAAATTGATTGTTTATTTTGTCTGTGGTGATTAAATCTATAAATTCTGTTTTCATTCAATAGTAGTATGCTAAAAATATTCTTTTTATGTGTAAAGTGTAATCAGTTTAAACAGAACACCCTCCTTATTTTGAGGGAAACACTATATGACAATTAATGCAAATCTAAACTGCCATATCATTACAGTTTTAACCAGAGCAGGAAATTATAGGAAAAGCCATCATGAGTCATGCAAAAACTTCTCCAGAGAACTGCATCCTCACATGCTCATCTAGGCACTGCCATCATTATCTTCTCATGCTACCTGCACTCTGCCTCATATGTCAACACATCATTCCACAATACTGTGCAACAAATAACTCCTTGTTCCTTCTTTTCTATTCAACCCCTATTATTTCCCACTTCCAAACCTTTCCATTTACTGCCATTCACATATATCTCCTCATTTGCAGTTCATCCTGTCAAGAACCGAGCAGATCAAATAATCACCATCCATTTAGCTCTCAGCAACTATATAACGATCTAGAATGCATCATAGAAACTACCAACAGTTAAAATTAGTATGTCCTGAAGTTTTCTACCCAACAAGGAAAAGAAAATACCAGTGAAATGGCTCACATTACGATCAAAAGTTTTGTCATCACACAGTTGTACTTCATTCACTCACCTTATGTTATGTGCCTTCAATACCCTAGTACTTTATCGCTTGCCCTCTTATCCAGTTTATTAGGTGAACAAGAGCATTACATATAAATGGAAGGTGGCTTTACTTCATTAAAATTCAGTATTGTTAAATAAAACATCTACTTGGGATCATGGCTTTTCAAAATTAGCACATATACACATCTGTTTACAATCGCTTCCCATAACACAGTTTCCCACCACTAGAGGTCATTATTATGTTACTAATATTCAACTGGTCAAATGGAGTAAAACAATTAACTGCAGCAGCAAATAGAGTTATGAATAAACTCTGCTATTCATTGTCTATCCAAAGGTTTGCTAACAAAGCTGCTCCACAATAATATTTTTTTTCTTAAATTGCCAGTGATACAACTCAACCTGTTTCATTCAAAAGAATATAAGGACCACATAGGGCAGAGACAAAAGAGCTGAAAAGAAAAGGACCACAAAAACTAATCCACTACACTCAGTGACCTTTCCTGTCACACTCTGTACTACAATTACAAGCACCAGAGAGCAAAGAAGCTCTGTGCAAAGCAGAAAACAAACCTTTCCACAGTCCACAAAATCTAATTATAAATCAATTCCAAAGGCAGTTTACATTTATATCCTTACCAACCCTCACTGAAACACCATCTACATCACTTCTAGGAGTTAAGGATAAAAAATAGGTCTCACAAATCAATCCCCCATGCCAAATACAAGCAAACATTAGGCTGTCAATAAAAATTGAATCATTTAAAGAGCAGACATGCCAAAAAAAAAAAAAACAAGTTTGTTAAATGAGTTTACCTTTAATATATAACTTAGTTTTCCTCTTAGTGTATGGGTGTTTGATGGGTTCTCTTTCTTTTATAATAGAAAGACTATTGTTAAACAACATTGGAAGTGAGCTTGTATGCGAACATATATACATTATATAATCAAAAAAGTAATTTTTCTTTTAGTTTCTTCTTCTTTTCAGCACTTTTCCATCAATTTCTTTCTGCCATTCTTTTCAAAGAGCTGCTATTCCATTCTATTTCTTCAGGTTGTTCAATTTTTTTTTGTTTTGTTTTTTTATGAACGTTATTGTAGAATCAAAGTCCTTGAAGATTTTTTATCTCACCGGGAAGAAATATTTTTAGTCTTGCTGGAAAACGTAAATGGACTTTAATCTATTTCTTCTTCAGTTCTTTAAATAGTGGCAAAAAAAAAATTCTTTTTGAAATTGCTGCCAAAGGATATTCGTTGTCAAACCTTACTATCTTTTCATTTAGCTTTATTGGAGATTTTGCCAAGCAGTTTTAAGTATTAATTCTTTGTCCTGTGAAGAAAAGAATTTAACTATGACAGATCTCGGAGCTGTGTTTTTGTCAGATGGAGCCATAGCAAGGGGCCGATGTGACCTCTCAATCCCATAATGACATAGCTTCTGGTAGTTCAAGTGTACTAGAGAGCCAGGTTGTCAAAAAACGTGTTAGATCATTACTTTCAATTTTCTCCTGCACACCAAAAATGCAAATATTATTTCTTCAAGATCTGTTTTTCCAGATCATCAATTTTGTTTGATAATAGCGTATTCTGTTTTAATAAAAAGTCAGTATTACTTTCTTCCTCTGACAATCTTTTTTCCATGTCATTCAAAGCATCTATTCCTGTTACTTGTAGTTTCTGATGATTGAGAGTTTCCTGTATTTGCTCCATCTGTTTTGTACAGTGGCCCTTGAAGTCTATCATAATATCCATTTTGTCTATCTTTGTTGGCAATTCTTGTATATTAGTCAGAACGATTTGAAGCTCCTTCTTGGGTGAAGTGTCTTGAGAGTATGTTTTAGAATAGCTCATCTTGTCAGAAAAAATCTCTTTCAGATAATTGTTTGACAGGAAAATATAGGAATATTCGAATAATTTTTATATGCTGTCATAGCGAATAGGTTCAATTCCTACTTTTTTCAAAAATAAAAAAATACAAGAACGTAGAAATAAATTTTCCTGTCAGAAATGTGACAAATACAGCAGAGCTGAAGAATTCTGCTTCTGTCTCCTCAGCATCTTGCCCATGCCTCCATGATACTCATTTTCTTACAGACTGCAAAGAAGGTGACGTGTGTCTGGCATGCAAGACATCTTCACAAACAATATGGTGTGGAAGACAGGTGTATCTTGCAGAAGATACCACTGCTTTGGAACAGACGCCCCATCCGCTTAAAACAAAGCTCATCCCAGTTCATATTCAAAAATTGGATCTATAGATGGGAACCAGAACATTCTCTCCAGGACTGCTCTCTGTACTACTAATGGACAGATGCAGCACCTTACTGCTCCCATGCACCAACTCCCTAAAATTATCTATGGTATGATCCAGTTATTCTCCCTAAGGGTAATATATTTTTATCCATGGGATTGCTAAGGCCAGTCTAATACTAAATGGGAAGGGTTCATTCAAGCAATAAAGGGAAAACTGGCTTGGCCTAAAATGGCCAGCAAGGGCAGCTAAACTAGTACTTACCATTTAATCTTTCTCGGCCACTTTTTCCTACAAAGCCATATTTCACAAATGTAATTGAGGTTTGATAACCCCCCATTTGTTCACTCCTTTTATTGCTACTGTTCTTTCTCATGAGCCTCTTCATTTCGCAATACCAGACTCTTGTTTAAGTCTAAGGCAGTCCTGATTCTTCTTTTCAACACTTCTGCTTTTTTCTATTGCTCATTTTCCTTTGCAATAATGAAAAATGTTTCATTGGCAAAGTCTCTTTATGAGCTTTATTGTTAAAAGAATGAGAATCAGAACCCCTTTCTGCTTGTCAGCTCACTTTTGTTGGATAAACTTTTATATTTCCTCCTTAGCCTGTTCTACTTCCAAAATGTCTTTGATCTTCTACAAAAAATATTTTGAAGACAGCTGGATACAGCAGCTTAAATCTCATACCTGCCTTTTGATATTACTGATTACTGGGATACATTTGCTTCTGTTCTACCTGGTGTACAACAAATCATTTTTTATGTAAATTTTCTCAAGTCTGCAGTTTATAATACTTTTCCTTTCTGACACAGTTTTCTTAGGATCAACTCTTTTTGCAGGTATAATTGCATCTTTACTAATATAGGTCTTAGCTGCTTTGTTATGGCCAGGTTGGGAGTATACACTCAAATTGCCCTTTCTGTTAATAGATCTTGTTGAAAACTAGTCAAGTTTTTTTTGTGTGCTTTCATAAGATTAAAAAGTCTACTCCTTTTGGTTTCTCTGATACAGCAGAAAATATGAGGTTCTCTCTGCGCACTCTGTTCGCTAATGCTACTATTTTTTCAAACAGTTCTTCCTCAGAAGCTTTCTACTCAGCCAACTTTTTCTTGATTACAGCCTCAGATTTTTGCCATTTTATAATTTCATCTCAATAAAATTAAGGCTTTGTTTTTTCTTCCAGCCTTTTATTTGATGTGATATATTTCTTCAATGTTTCATTCATTTTAAACACATTTGAGTACATTTAATTTATTTTCCTGTAAATTACTAGAAACCATCTCTTCTACCAAAGCTGTAGCCTGAACTTCTTTTTGCTGAACATCTGGAAGATTCTTCCCAGACAGTGTTTTCTCTTTACCTTTTATGGTGGATTTTCTTTCAGGCTCTCCAAATTTCTTCTTTGTTGGTATCCAGGCAATGTGCTTACTAGCCACTAATTGAATTTCACCCAGAATGACAATTTTACTGGCTCTCTTTTCTCTGTTTCTGTTTTTCCACTAGGAAAGCTGAAATTAAGCGCTGATCATTGTGCAGCCATCCTTTAAGTCCTCATATGCTTAGATCTTGATGTATTTTCAGCATATTATTCTCCTGTGCCCTAATGGTTAGTTTAATGAAGAATTTTTGCAGACATGCTCTGTCTGTAACAGATGTAATCAGTTTCACATTTTCCATTAATCTGCAAATACAGACTACAGAACACCTCAGATGAAAAACAAACTACAGAAAGATACAGACTAAGCAGGTATTGGCCTACGAAAGAGCATCATGGAACACCCTGACTGTAACCTAGAATCTTACCTGTCAACTTTTGTAAAATACTAGCCATGTCCTATTTACAAGCTATGCAGCCTAGTCTTCTTACCAAGATTACATTAATACTTAATTATTCCAATTTATTATGGTTTTGTGTATGACCCAATCAAAAGGAGAAGTTAATCCTATATATATATATATATATATATATATATATATATATATATATATATATATATATATACATATATATATTACATTTGCAGCACAATTTCATTTATAGCTGTTATTGTGTTATTATATTATTATAGAACATCCTGTCAGATGTAGTAATGGATCTGTTTTCAAAGTATGTATGGTGATATATGGTTTCAAGTCCCAACTCTATTAATTCTTGCAATAACTTATCCAATATAACCTTCTCCATTATTTTCCCACAGGAAAGTAGACTTGTGGATTTATATATTTCTGGGATTGTCCTATTCCTCTTTTGCCTTAAAGATGAATTTAAGAAGTACATGTCTCTAGTCTTGAAGATGACCTAAAGATTAAAAGATGTAATAGTACTGTAAGGTTACTTGAAGTATTCTCAGGTCATTGTTACTATTTTTTTTGTCCTTCCTGTGCTTTTCTTGGGCTCAGACTGCTTAGCACTTCTTCACTATAATCTAATGTAATTTCAGTATCTCAAGTTAACTGGATGATACTAGTACAGATTACCCCCCCCCCCCCCATTATGGAGCCAAATTGTTTTGTATAACATTTTTTAATGCATCTATAAACTGCTGTGTTGGAAAATATATTTTAGAATCTGTGCTTAGTCTACTAATTTATATGTTTCTACTCCTGCTATATATTAGACCAGATTCATGAATACGTACACTTCACGCTTACAGTGTGTGTGCAATGAGCAACCCCAAGTGTGCTGTTTTGTATTCATTACACAACTCTGCACGTCGCATGTGGCTTCAAACAAGGCTAAGTGGCAGAATATGCAAATGAAGACATAAGTATGAGAAATATGCTAATAAAGCAATTCAACATATCATACAGTGATCTAGGAACATATTAAACCAGTGCCTACACACTGCATCCTCTATATCCCTCAATTCCAATACTGTTTACAGAAACATAGAAAAAATGTTAGGGGTTGTTGCTGCTATCATTTCCATGTATGTGCAAAGGGCTTTTATACAAGGTGCTGCTGCTGTGAGACCTTGGGCTAGAAGTATTTAGACCAGGTTTGACATATTCTGGACTTCATAATACCAAAATAGTAGAGTGCTACAGGGAAGACAGGGATACCTTAGAGAAAATAGTCAACCTCTGCCACCCTCACCTGTGGCCCCAGACAAATTGTGGAGAACCCATCTTGTGGAAACCAAGATATGCAGAGCAAAATGTATGCTAGCTATAGGCACTTTTTAGAGACGTATAGGAGATATATAAGGCTTGTCAGAGGGCTCACCAATTTCTAAATGTAATGCTACAACATGTAAGGGATCATATTTGGTTTCCACATATCCAAAGGAGACTGCTACTACCATCTAACATTTTTATGCCATAGCACATTTCCTTGAGATTCTGGATCCCACAGACTACACACACACACACACACACACACACACACACACACACACATTGAAATAAAAGACCCACAGTAAAGAAGGTACATCAAGATTAAAATATATCACTCTATCAACAGTCAGGTAGTCTGCAACACCCAAGGGATCAACCACAATGTGTTTGCAGATAACTCTTGCAGTTTTCATGACTCACACATATGGCACATCTGTGACCTATATGTAATATTTTCTAGGAGTAGATTCCCCTTGGATATCTAGTGGAGGATGCGGGTTATACTTTGGAACCTTGGCTCATGACACTTGAGAGAAACCCACACAACCCCACTGAGCAAGGTTACTATGAAGCACATACTTATACTAGAACTATTATAGAAAATGTATCTGGCTTGCTCATGTCAAGATTATGTCTAGACACAGATTTACTTTACAAGCTCGAAGTTTCAAAACTTCAAACTGCAAATAGCCTGACCATAAGACCAAAGTTTTGAAACTTCAAAATTTTAATAAAAAATAAAAATAAAAATTTTTTTAAATGTTTTTACAGGGGGCAAGCCCCCCTGTACCCCCATACCCCTACTAAATAAATATACCAACTCTGAGATTGCAGTGGGGAAAACATTAAATTTCCCATTCTGAGCTGTATGGCAATCTCCATTCAAAACATTCAGTGTTTCAAAACTTCACTCATATGGTCTTAATCATTTGCAGGTCGAAGTTTTGAAACTTTGAGCTAGTGAAGGGAATCACTAGACACATTCAGTGTTGCCCTGTAGTATGGCCCAGTCACCTAAGTCAAAATATTCAGAGTCTGTGCCATGTTACACAACGCAAAAGTCAGGTAATAGCTGCAACAAGGATAACAAGGCAAGGGACGGTGGTTCCCAAAACCACAGGCAGGGCCAGCAGACACAGATGAGGAGTCTGAGGAAGAACAAGCAGCTGTGGGTGATCCTGTTAAATGTAGGCATGCACAACATTCTGTCCCTGGCTTAGAAGCAGAGGATAGCCCACACACTCACTGCCTAAGTGAACACTTAAGAAGCTAAGCACAAACAAACAGTAACAATGAGGTGTTCAAAATTATCAACCTTTAACTACACATGTAATGGCTATATTCTATGAGCATCAGTCAGAATCAGCTCCAGAAGAGATACGTTGTAGGATCAGCATTAACCAAATTAAGTGATGAATCTGTAAAGAAGAGAGAGAAATGATTACACTCATATTCATAGAGTAGTACTAGGCTAACTGCCCTTATGGGCCTTTTTAAGCCTATCCAATAACCCCATGTGAGAATCAAATCCTGCACCTAGTGTCTGTAAACACCTTAACTGTTATGCCAACTTCCCACCAGGAGGTTGTTTCAGGATCATAGGAATATGGAAGGTTACTAGGCTAATGGCCCTGGGGCCCTTACAAGCCTAGAAAAGAGTTTATTCCCAAAAAAGAAACCTCAGTCACCACCTGTTGCCCTTGTCAGTGAGGGACACAGGTGGAACCCCTGGGACAAATTTGTGGTTTTTCATCCACTCATCAAGGTTGTGCTTGAAGAGGGTCAGCAAGGTACTCTGCTTGACATGTATGGGAAGTCTGTTCCAGAGATGGGGCAGCCTATATGAGACAAACCTGTCTCTCCAGCAAGTTTTGTTAATGACCCATATTAGATTTAGGAGACACAGATCACCCCTAAGCAATCTATATGATACCAAGCAGAGGGATAGTGATTTCAGCCTGTCTGTATAGCCAGGTGTTTGAGGCCATGGATTCTCTTTGTGAGGTATTTCTGTGTCTTTCCAGTTGGTGCAGATGTTTGGAGAGGTACATACCAAATGGGCCGTTATACTCAATTGTCAGTCTAATGAAGGAGGAGTATAGACAAGTAATAACCTCCTTTTTTCTGTATGCAATCCCTTTATTTATGAGATGAACCAAGTAAAAGGCTTTTCTGACCACTGCCTCTACATGATGATTGAATGTGAGATCGTTGTCAACCTGAGTACCCAGGTCTCTCGCCAAAGGTTGTGTACTTAGGGGGTTGCCGTTGATGTGGCCCCCTACTGATTACCATATTTTGTACTTTAGTAAGATAATGCATGGCCCGGCTACATGGGATTTTCAGCAGTAACGCATGAGTGATATATGCAAAATAAATATTAATCTGCCAAATACTGTACATCATGCATTAAATTTGCCCAGCTTAAATATACTAACAGTAACCAGGGCAATCTTAACAGCATGTGAACAAGGTGCTGAGCAGGTGTGAATTACTAACTAGTAAGACTGCATTACTAAGAATACTACTAAAAATACAATGAGGATCGCAGACTACATAACAATGATTTGTACCTAAGCAGGAAAGACATAAAAGAAATCAGTACAATACTTTTTATTAAATCAATCATCTGAATTAGCACTCATTAGCTACCTGCTCTGTGCACCAGACATAAGCAACCCTAAGTCACAAAGAAATGTCAAAATGGCAGGACACAATCTTCTTCACTTGCACAAGGTGGTGATGTGGGGGTTACAGGAAGATAAGCCTGACATGAAAGAAGTGTGTGTGTGTATATGCGTGAGAAATCAGATTAACTGCAAGTATCCACTGTCAGGTGCAGTAAGACAGATGTAAATTATTCAATACTAATGTGTGTGTGTGTGTGTGTGTGTGTGTGTGTGTGTGTGTGTGTGTGTGTGTGTGTGTGTGTGTGTAAGGTGGTATGACCAAGAAGAGTTTTATCATGTGTCTGCAGGAACACAGTCAAAGCACTTGTGTTAGTACTATGCAATGGTATCCTGGACAGGTGTGAGTCACAAATGGTAGAGTATTTGGTTTACTATCGCCACCTCTGATAACATGAACTACTTCTGCCATGAGAATCACTGCTAGTTCCATGACCCTGGCTAGATGTGGGGGTGCTACTTGAATATGAACAATATTTGCTGGATGAGATCTCATCACGCCAGTGTTTAAGACCATGACTATTCGGTCTATGACATCTAGGTGTTTACACCTGAATCACTGACAAATCATCGGAAGTACTTTCACCATGGAAGCAGGATATGGCATGCCCATGTTCGGCTAACAGCTGATGATTTAGTTTCTCTCTGGCCACATGGATATTGACCCTCCTCCCAGCAGATGTTCCTTTACAGAAACTACATAATTCAGTGTGTCATTCATCTGGTCCAAGGAGTCACTCACATGACTCATGCAGTTAGAATGCACAACCGTCAGTACTTTATCTCTTCTGATGCCCTGGTAGAATGTGCTTGTGCCTCCATTATGGCCCTAGACATATACTGTGTGGCACTTACTTACACACTAACATCAGGGGGATAGCAGAAAGCATGCCTCCTCTGAGGACCTCTAGCAACACCAGCTTGTGGTACTTCACACTCATCATGGCTAGGGGATGACTTTGTCAGCTCTCTAACTGAAGTAACCACACTACCCTGATCAACTGTGTCACACTCAGTCTCAGATGGCACTAGGTCATGGTTATGCATAGGCATGTTGACTGTGTCCAAACCTTGTTATGGGGAAGTAGGGGACACAACCTCAGTATCAGGCTGACCCTCTGCAACCCAAGACTGTGCCTCTTCATCACCACCATCATCAGAGGCCACAGGTACTCAAATATCAGGTGGTAGGATCTTCACAGTCCTGGTGGCAGGCTCTTCTCTGATTAGAATAATAAAAATGAACAAAAAGGGAAGTAAAAGGAAAAACTGATCAGATGTTTGTTACACAACCTTGAATTAAGCAATAATAGATTCAAGTGCAATTGAAAAAGGAATTAAGATAGACTCAAAGATATTGTATGTAACTCTAAATTAATATCAATAAAAAGGGTATGCCCATACCATTTGCAGGAGGTTGTGGAACCTCATTACAAGATGTGCCTAGACAGACAAAATAGATATAGAAAGGGATTGATAAGTATCATAATGATGATGACACATGAAAGACAAGCCTCACCTAGTTATAAATCTAAATAATGTGCTTTTACCCTTAAATCTCTTTCCTCTCTCCCTCCTCACCCCTTTATATTTCTCTCTCACTATGAGATATATATATATATATATATATATATATATATATATATATATATATATATAGAAACAAGATGTTATGACATACCTCCTCCACTGCACCTATGTACAGCACTACAGTGGGAACCCCCAATGAACTGCTTCTCCATCTCAGTCAGTGCTGGTTTGGTGGCAGGACCACCACCAGTAGCTCTCCATTCCCATACTGTAGCACTAGCTCTTTTTTATCATGACAAGTATGTGACTTGCCCTATGTCTGATGCATTTATACTCATAGTCATGGCCAACTACAGCACTGACATCATCAACCACTTGTCACCTGGTATGGTCATAGAAGGGCTTGTCAGCTAAGGCGTTCTGTAAGAGGCATGATCCATGTTGATGGAGGGCCTGCACTATAACCTCATTCTCAACCAGACATTTTTGGGGACATATCTCTGTATGGTAGTAAAAAAAGCACAAACAAATGCATGTATCAGAAAAAGAAGCAGTGATTGGCAAGAAAAGAGATAACCATTTATGCAGGCATCATTAAAAAGAATTATTTGACTACTGATCTATATGAATGCACACATATAATACATAACTGTAACCACCCCAACAACCAGCTCAATGACAAATTTGATCAATGATGAAGAAATGTGTAACTCCAGAATATATAGCATCATAAAGAATGTATCAAGTATAGGAAAGGAAAATATTATAATGTTCTAGATAACCTTTGTTTATGTCAGGTTTATACAATACGCTTAATAAAGGTTTTTTCTGTAAACTAGAACTTTCACATTGCTACTGCAATTACAAAAATGTTCTCACATATGTTCGCATCCTCAGAAAAATATTCTCATACAAAGGCATGCAACATTAAATGAAAAGCCTTCTAATAACAACATACATTCTATACCAAGAGAAATGGACAAAGTGCCGACATCACAAAATGTCTGAAATATAACACCAAACTGCTTAACTATTAATTGAAAAAAGAAAAAAAAATCACATAGTTTGACAAGATTTATATTAAAGTATAACAAAAGTAATGCAATTGCCTCCGCCAAACAGCAGCATCCTAAACTGGTGAATCCAAACAGTTTTCCCTATTAAATTACAGGTTCCTTAGTCTCAGACTGTGCTTATGTAGTGCAGATTATCCCCTCTAGGGATGATAAATATGTAAATCAGGAATCAGCTTATTATCAGTCATGATGTCCTGCCAGGCAAACATGGTACGGGGGCCTACACAATGTTGAGCAGATGTCGTAGCAGTATATGACTGATGAGGAAGCCGTCACTTACAGATCTGATGTGTAGATGTACAGCCAGAGAGGGCTCTTTCACTACTTTTTATTCATTTTTGCACAGAAAACTAACAACTGCCTTGTTAAACATGGATGAACCCTTTTGTTGAACTGCGATTTATCTCACCCTTAATAGTAATGCCTTCTCCTTTGGTATCTGGAAATAATACAATGTTCTTTAGCTTTTGGACCTAGTATGGCATAAATCTGAATATGGCATTCTCTAACTATGTGTGTACTTCTATAGTCACAGGGAAGACAATTATGTGACACGTGGTTGGGTACACCTACAGCCATGCAAGATTTTGATACAAAAAGACAAATCACTCAACCGTTTCAATCATCTTAAAGCCACTTCCTCCACAATGATGATATCATGCCTTCAGATATGTTCTGCATCACATTTGTGGTAAGACTTTGCCTGTGGTGTGTGTAGTTAACACACAGCTCTGTAGATTACGTGCCTTACATAGGCAGCTGTTAAACTCCAGAAAAGGGCAATGTAATGGGAGTCAGTGATGTGACACAATGACACATACAATATTGCATTAATTGATTTCTATCCCTTTTAGTTCTAACAAAGCCTTTTCATCACACTGGAGAATTAAGGCCAGTCAAACAGGTGTTCGGTGATGCTTGTGGTGAGAGTTCTCATGCAGTGTGTGGGTTTAAAACTAACTTCTATAGCATGTATAATCAGATAGGCATAGGTTTAAATCTCAGAATGTGCATGTGCAAAACAATACTGACAGGCAAGAGGGGCCTTTACAACAAACAGTGATATTGTTAAATCGTATTTGTGTGCACAGTAACATGGCTACATCCATTCAGTCACTCAGAATATTTTGTACTGGATAAATAGCCATAGAAGGCAATGCTTAGTTCCTACCCTGATGTGTTTTCTTTCAGACAAACTCCATTACCATTCTTGTGGTAGAAGCAGTTAATACACAGCTGTGTGGAGCATGAAAGAAAAGGGTTTGAATCTGGTACGTTATGTCTGTCAGGCAATTGTGAGAGGCAGCAGTTGCTTGGCCTAAGATTGGAGATATGCCACAGTAAGAGGGACATATTTTTTAGGTATCAGACTCCATGTTAGGGAAGCCATAGCAGTTCCAGTTGGATATTGATGTAATCCCTTCAAAAGTCTTCTGAGTGACATATCAGATATGCTTCTGTCAGCAGTGTCAACAGTTGATACACCTCTCTCTCTCTCTCTCTCTCTCAGGTCTGCCTCAGGCATGTGTTCAAATCTAGCAAGATGTAACTGATGCGTATGTCAAATAATTCTCATAGGCATTATTTATTTCCCCTAAAATACTGATGTCTATTACATAAATTAGTGCAAGAATTTATATATACATTTTATTATTTTGTTCACAATATAGGACTTTAAAGGAAACAAAGCCTGATTCATCATGTATTGATGCGTGCCATGCTGCAAAAACATCACAATGTGTGAGTGGGCCTGTGTTATATGATGTCAGGTAGTTGATGTCATTGCAGTCATAATTGTGCTTCTTTATGAGCATGCCCAGTATAATCATATATTATATGCATGCCATTTAGGACAAAGAACATTAAGTACTGACTGTTATGAGATAGTTGTTGTCAAGTGTTCTTCTTCATCAAAATGAAATAGAATTAGCTTCTGGAGGTTGGCTATGCCAATGTCCACCTAATGGAATTATTGACCTATACACAGAGGATAGCAACATTTGTCACAGATTAGTATGTAGTTAGTATATGTGCAGTGTGAATCTTCAAAAGGTCACTTTCTAGTACAGATTAGTATTTTACAAGAGTATGATTTATGTCACTATACTGTCATACAGGTATTACTAATGTGTATAACAAGGCTCACTTCATGACTAAATGTGATGTACAACATGATGTTATACTGCATTCACACGTGTACTTTGATAGACTTTTGTATTTCAACATGAATGGTGCGGTAGTTGCAGTAAGAGGGACACATATTATATGACTGATTACACAGCCACAAATGCATCATAATTAATTATAACCTGACATTTGATGCATTTCCCCTGTAGCTGGTGTTATAACGCAATAATGTTGGCATGCAAGTTTGGCATAAGTCTTGTCTGGACTACCTCGCCATTTGTGATTTACACATACATACATCCTACCAAATGCATGTCGAGTCAACAAACATACTTTTGGTGAATGGAAAAAAGTGAAAATTTGCCAAAACCACCTTTATTGAACAATAAAATATTTTTGCCAGGGGGGGGCAAGATCTCTGTACCCCATGTGGGAACACAAGCCCACATCCCCTAGAATTATATCTACAGTCTCCTTGGTTGCACAACAGTGGAGAAAATGGCAATATCCATAGCTGGCACAAGCAGTTTCACTGAACTGTTTTTGATTTTTTTTTTTGCGTAAGCCAACACTACCTTCTTTGACCTAACATGTGTCCATGCTGTGCATAGTGATAGACTGAGATTCCTACACACGCATAACCCAGCTGTCAAGTGACTGAGTACATGAGTTTTACCTTGATTTATGTGCATGTTAGTATATGTCACATGGTCATAGTCCTCATTTTGCAAGTACATACATGTCAAATCTTGTGCAGTTAGACAACTGTTAAGTATGGGTACAGAACGTTATTCAGTTGATAAGTTTATCAAAGTGGCAGTTCTGTAAAGGTGTCATGTCCTGGATTGCACTATATAAATATACAAGTGCATAGCATGTATGAACAGTCAGAGTTTCTTCTTGTCACAACATCCAGATAGCTGCCTCAGATGTTTTTTTCCTGCTTTAATATTACTATTGAAATGATTTCACAGGTGTCTTGTGATTCTTCTCATTATTTCCACATTGTTACTGGCATGTACATTGCCATGACAACTTCATTATTGCATCCTCCATACACAAAAGGCAATAAAAGGGCTATAACTCTTTAACCTGTATGTATGTTCCAATATCAGTCATGTGGATGTAAATTATTTCCTTTAATTACTTACACAGTATACACCACAATAGTTGAGTAGGTCCATACATCTGCAACATGGATGACGCTAGGGTCTATATTACAAAGTCAAAACTTTAGGTAGTCGAATACCTAAAGCTCGACACCTAAACAGCAAAAGCTGTAAATATTGAAAGACCACTTCCACAAATTCTTTCATAGGGAAAGAATTTGCTTGGCTGAAGAAAAAGAAAAAAAATTCAAACCCTAATCAAGTGGAGGGCTTCGCCCCCCACACACCCCCAACTAAATATATCAACTCTGAGATTGCTCTACAGTGGAGAAAAGGGCAGTTCTTGATAACAACCAAGCAAATTATTTCCCTATGAAAGAATTCACGGAAGTAGACATTCAATATTTACAGCTTTTGCTGTTTAGGTTTTGATCTTTAGGCATTCAATTACCTAAAGTTTCGATCACCTAATAAAGAACCTGTAGCTAGGTATTCTCAATATACTTTAGTGAGTACAAATTTTTTCTGAAAATATCACTGAAACTGTATAGTGGAAACCCTACAGAACATTTTATAACCATATATATTATTGTATAATGCACCTTCATATACAACACATGCTTTGCAAAGACAATTTTAATTTTAAATTGGATTTTTTATCATTAGAAGTGAAACATTGATAATAAAAATTCCATTTCTGAAGGTCACAAGGCAAAGTCTAAGGGTTAAATACAACTGTTTTGCATGATAAGCAAGTATTGGGGCCAATAGAATAATGTCTGTTACTATACATAACTTTCTGGATACTCAACTGAGGTGCAGTATTTGCAGTATATACAATATCCCCTAATGGATATGCTTTCCTTGACAACTGTAATCTTACCTCTTAAATTTAACTTTATTTTATATACATAACATTTATTCAGTTTGTTACTCTGTAGTGTGTGTCCCTCCCACATACTTTTGTCAACATTTAATTTTTATTATGTGGGATGTATCCCTGACTGGACAGGATTACTTCTATAGTTGTCAGTGGTATTTCTACATAAATCTATTTATATATAATAACTACACATTACTCGTTCAGCTCCCTCCAGTTATTCTTGCTCGTATTGTGCTGTACACAAAAGCACACTTACTGGGATTGAATTTCTTTATAACCTGTTGTTTAATTGTGTGTTCAAGCCTTTCTGCACATCAGTGTGGCTGCTAACAGGTGACCTGGTCAGAAACAAGTGCTGCTTAACATATAGGGTCACTTAGCAGTTTGCATATTCGATGAACACTGCTGTTTGTCACATTAACATGAAATGTGTAGGCTTAGCATGATATGCACATATACTGTATGTTAATGAATCTCCAGGAATATGTATCCATAAAATGTTTTCCTATTATACTCAATATCTTTATATATTTTTATTCAGATTTTACCTGATTGTTTCTTATACTATGGTTACTTTTTCTGTGTTGTTTGTTTATTTCAGTTTTTAAAGTTATAGTTCAGCCTCATTTTTGATTCTTATATTTTCTCTCTCATCATAATTATTTTTTATTTTGTATTCAAATTATTTCCCATTCAAAACTAATCACATTCATTCAGCTCGAAAATGTATCACTCCAGTTTGTTTTAAAGGGTCATTGGCTGACTTCCATATAGTTTGTTATGAATCTTCTTTCCATCTGTTTAGAACTAAATTTGGCATCAAGTGTGAAGTGCTTTAGAGGGGCAAGCAGACAGAGTATGTAGAGGTATGAAAACTAAAGTGTCCATTCAAAGCATTGGGTAAAACTCCTAGCAGGGTACGGGCTGGAAGGACTAGGGGGTCAGGCTTCCTAGTCATGGGTGAAGGTCTGTTTCATCTAATAGTGGGGCTTAAGCTGATGCGGATTAAAAAAAGGAGGAAAAGAAGTCTTGAATGTATTTTAGGTTTATAATTGTGGCTGCTTCCAAAAACGAGCAGGTAGGGTATGAATCCTGAAATGTCTATTTGTAACTCCCTTCTCTCCCTTTCATTCCCATGCTGGTGAAGGGCCCAACCTTCCACTTATTACTGAATCAGAGAAATTGAGAAATTGCTGTTGTGTCCAGAACACTGGAATATGACCAGTAGAGCAGAGAAGAGCAGTCATTGTGGCGTGTTTGTGATGCTGCTTGTCTGGGTGGTGGCAGTAACATTTATGATAAGCATTCACTCAGGCACAGAGTGGCATTGCTATGCTGTATATGGCCTTACATGAATGTCAATGGAGAAGGAGTGGTTTGTGATGGACCCTACAATGTTAAAAAAAAGAAAGAAACAAAGAAACTGCTTAATTAGGGACTTGTTAAACATAAAATAGCAAACAAAATGAACAGCCTGCCTTCTGTGACACATTGGATGGCCAGGAGAGATCAGCATAGCTGGACCCATGAAACAAAGTAGTGAAAGGAAAAAAGATGACAGGCAGGGATTTTAATCTTAAAATAGTAAAATGAAATGAAATGAATTGCCTGTTTTCCTTGACACATCCATAGATTGTGGAGGACAGGACAGAGTGACAGAATGTGGATGCGGGGTATGGAAAGGAGAAAATGTTTAAAATATATATATAAATAAAAATATGTATAATATTTGGAAGAGGAAGGGGATGGTGTGTCAGCTGAAGTGGGAGGCAAAAGCAGACAGCTGCGGCTAACCCATGACCTAGCAGCCTTCAAGCACAAATCCCTAGTTCCCTTTAACAGTCATAGCAGAGGACAGGGAGGAGGAGCGCTTTATCAAATTTAACTACAACATGCATTTATATCCTAGACCCTGCAGGTAGTGGTGGTGAACCCTGGCATACGCTTGTATGTAGTTAATTAAGAAGTTCTTCAGAACTAGGTCAGAACTAGCCTTGGTAAGGACTTCAATCACCCAAGTCATGTCCTGAGACAGCAAATTGGACGGGCAGAGTACATATAAAAGTAAGAAAGAAAAGAAAAAACTAAAAAAAAACAAGAAGAGAAGGCTATAGAAAAGGGCAGAAAAAAAGGAATGGGACTGTAGTGGGGACTTGGGGAAGGGGGTATAAGACCATGTACTTATGTCACTTGTTTTGTGTTGCAAGAGGTCTATTTTGTTATACTTCTAGAAGAAGTGGGATGAGATTGAAATGCAAACCATGGGCCTTTTTCAGGAAGCAGCAGCCCAGCAGCCACAAGAAGAGACAGAGGAACCTTCATCCAAGTCATGAGGGTGGCAAAAGATGTCAGTGCAGGAAGTCAACACACAGAATGAAGGCCCCACACAGCACAGCAGGTAATGATTTTGTGTCTAATACCTAAGGGGATATTAATGTTAGTAAGTAAATCAGTGATTTGCTGGCAGTTTGGCAAGGTTTAGATGAGAAAGGTAGGAAGCAGAAATCGAAGAAAACTGGTTGCTAGAACGTAGGGGAGAATGCAGGTGTGACAGAGGTCAAGGGGATAATGGGGGACAGATAAAGTTGCCCTGGGTAAAAGTTAGTTATCTGCCTGTTACGTTTTCAACAGCTAGTAATACTAGTGCTACAGTAACAAGTAGGAAGGGAGACAGAATGCATTCTTTCCCCTTGAAAATGGGATCAGGGTATTTTTATCATGACACACACTCCTATATGCTGAAAGAAAAAATTGGAAAGGGGAGCTCATAGATGTTTTTGTTCTTATTAATGTGGATGGAGCGCAGTGAATTGCTGATGCTGAGGCACCACTCTCCAAAGATTTGACAGCAGCACTGGGATGAAAACAACCCAGTCACTTCAGAATGATGTCATGTGACAACTGAGTAGGGCAGTTCTTGTAATTTATGGCAGTGATGCTTCAAAAGGATTTTAACTCTAAGGGAGGCTTATCAGTTAAGCAGATACAATGCTTGGCTGTGGTATGAACAGCGTTTTAGGAAATTTAAGGCAGTCAACAGGTCATTGTATTGGGAATGCAGATATACATGACTCATGGTTGGGAACAATGACTGATAAGCCAGGTCAGGAAGAAAGCACAGACAAAGCAATGGTATGTTGGTTCTTTAATGCAGAGAAGTGTAGTTATCCCCTGTGTAGGTTTGCTCATGTTTGCTCACATTGTGGTGGCCTGCACTGTAGACTGAGGTGTTAGTGAAAAGAGTAGACTGAGGTATTAGTGGAAATAAATAGCTTCTCTGCCAGGACCTCAGGAGGAGAATAAAGGGATGCTAGAGGGAAAGAAAAATGCCAAGAGCAGAGAGGTCAGATTTAGGAGGGACTGGATGAATGGCCATTGCAGCGCCTTATCAGACTTCAGTTTCAAGTGTCATTGCAGAAGAATTACTAGATGGTTTTAAGTAGGGATTCTCTACTCAATTACCATTTCAGTATATGAGAGTCTTTATTACCTTTGTTCAGTGAAAAATAAGGAGGATATTGAGCAAGTACATTTAGATGAAAAAGTCTGAATGGCCAGGATCATAGGTCTACTGGACTCCCCTTCCTTTTAGTAATATCGGATATTACCTCTAGGGTTAATTCCCAAGAAGTGGGAATGGGACAAACACCTGATTCATCATCTCTCCTTTCCAGATGTTATGCCACCCAATGACAAAATAGACAGAAGAGATGTGAAGATGCAAAATGTACCATTAGCTGACAAGGTTAAAATCATTATATCTTTCCAAGATCCATAATTGTAATGCTGCATACTCGATCAGCTTGGCATTTATTTCCAGTTAGAAAAAGCAGATTTGCCTGTTCCTAGGAGGAACCTTAAGGGTCCTTTCTATTTTTGACAAAGCCGTGCCCATGGGTGGTGGGGTCTATATCACAACACTGAAAACTAATTTCTTCAAATGGCTTTTCAATTGAAAATGCCTTTAATAAAAATTGCTCTTGTGGGGGGCTGCACCCCCCACACCCTCCACTAAATATATATACCAACTCCGAGATCACACTACAGTGAGGAAAGGGCAAATTTTCTGATCTTCACTGTACAGCAATCTCACAAAAGCAATTTCTATTAACAGCATTTTTGATTGAAAAAGAATTACAAGAAATGAGTTTCCGATGACGTGATATAGACCCTGAGTGGTGTGGTAGCTTGTGCAACTTTTGAAAAGTGTATTTTGGCCTTATCGTGGATTAGGAACAAATGGTTTTGGGCTAAATGACTGTTTATTGCTTGGATGATTTTTGTGTTGATAGGAGAATATAGGGAGACGGGTTTTAGAAGGTACCCAAACATTTTATTTGACACCTCAAGGAACTGGTTATACCTTTAACAAATAAGAAACAAGAGATCATGGAGAAAATATTAATATTTCTTGTTTTATCTATAGATGTTACCCTGCACTTCTTTAGACTCCCAGATGTCACATTAGTTAAGTTCATGAAAAGAGTGTCAGCATGCTGAATAAGTAAAAAAATGAGAGTGAACAAGGTGATATATAGTTGCTTGGTTTGTTAAATATAAAGAGCAGTATAACCAGGTCAAACATTTAATAGGTCATTGTCAAACCTTTTAAAAGGTCATGAGAAGAAGCAACACAGCATAAGGGTATATGATAGTGTTAAGTATGAACTGTTAATTTGGAGTACTTTATTTTATGTGACAAGTGGATTAAGTGTCGTCAGATCACTTGCAACTTTATACAGATGTGATGGGGGTATGGACATTGGAGCCTATTTTAAAGTTAAGCTATTCTCCATTGTTTGTTCAAGCTAATATGGAATACTAATAGGAAAAGAATTACCTTCCTGGAATTATTGCCCAGTTGGATAGCATTGGTGGTGAGCCAAAAGGAGTTTTGGAATAAGAGGGAAGTTTTCCATTGTGACAACGAGGCTGCAGTGAATGTACTGATGTAGAGGTCAGAAAAAGATGTAAGGGCTCATTTGCTGTTAAGGAAGTTAGTATTGCATTCTGTAGAAATCATTTTTTTTTAAATATGAAGCATGTTGCTAGAAGACTGAATGTGATTGCTGATTGTTTGTCTTGTTTTCATTTTCATAGGTTCTTGGCACTGGGCTCAAGACAGTAAAGCTACCAACTGCAGTCCCAGAGAAGGTCTGGGAGTTTGATCAGGGGGTCACTATCAGTTGATTTAGTTTTCAGAAACTCAAACTGCATATGGTCGAGACCATGTGATCAAGTTTTTGAAAACTCAAAGGTTTTGAATGGAGGTTACGGTACAGCGAAGATTGGGAAATTTACCCTTTTCCTCACTGTAGTGCGATCTCTGAGTTGGTATATATAATTAGCGAGGAGTGCAGGGTGGACTTGCCCCATGCAAAATGTAAAAAAGGTAGACTTTTGTGGGGGTTTTTTGATGTTCTAGTTTTCAGAAACTCAGTCATATGGTCTCTTCGATATTTTTTTTAAGCTTCCAAAAAAAAGTAGGTCATCTGACATAGACCTATTTGGTCAAATATAACAAATGATATGGTACATTTGAGAAATAGGGCAGGTATTAGTAGATGATTACTTCAACAATCTTGGTAATATTTCACCAAATAGCCTTATGGTGGTGGATTGATGTTTATTTATTTATTTTTGGCTGGGTTGCTGATGCAGGACTGGAAGTGGTCAGTTTGTTCATTGGCAGAGTATCTGTACAATAGATGTGGGAAAGGTGATCCATTATATGGGTACATTTAGCTCCACTGAGTGCAGTGGCAATGTGGGCAGGCATTAGAGAATTTAGTAACAATTGGTCAATTGTCAGGATGTTGAAGGGCTGTGGGAGAGAATTAAGGGCTCATTGGTTGATGACAGAATGCTGATTGGTAGACAGTTGTTTGAAAGGAATTCTAAAAGGTGTGCATTTGATGCCAGCTATGTTGGACTAGTATGTTTTATGGACGATGTTGGTAGCGTGTCTGTATGTGGGTGCATTTCAGTTTAGTGAACCTTTGCAGTTGAGACGGTTGAATTTGTGTCTGGCTGGTAGGTGCTTCAGTGCTTGTTTGGCTTTCAAAATCTAAAACTAGCCAAGCTGGTAAAGAACTGCAAGTGATTTTGGAAAAGGATGATGAGGTGATGCTATATCTGTTGCATTGACTCTACTCACTGAGGAAGGCATACGAGTCTGACATTAATGACACATTTTTAGTGCAGGAGATGGGAAGTTGTCAGCAAATCAGTTTAACTTTATGTTGTGAAATTTGTTATGTAGTCAGGGTTTTTTTAGGAGGGATGTATTCATCACATTCATTTCAGGTGTGCAAAACATCCAGTTTTTGGTAGGAAGGCAAGCCTATTGAGTTTATTAAGAAAAAAATATAGATGCTCTTCAGATGCTTTTAAGTTTTACTTCAGGTAGTTTTGTTTGGTTTAGCAGTTTGCCATTTGTGTATTCTTATATCAGGTCAAGGGAGAATTTTAATCATTGGACATTTCTTTATATTTTGGGCTGTAAGGCATGATAATATAACACCAGGATGAAGGATTATTGGCCTCAACACTTCAGCATGGGTTGTGATGTGGAAAGGAATGTCAGATATGGCATGAAGGTACATGATACCCATGTTAGAGGATTGTAGAGGTGTGGACACCAGGGTTATGTCTATTCTGATTCATTTTGGAGAGAATGTATTGAGGTCTATACCTAAAATAAGATTATTTAGATTATTGTCCTTTAGCATTAAGGACTTGTTGTTAGTGCACCAGATGTTTTCAAGGGCTCAGGTGGCTTGATCTGCCATTACTCCTAGGCTTTGTTATAGAAGTGGAGTCAGGATTTAGCCATAGAATTAGCTCAACATTTTATTCATCACAGGGTAGCTTGGGGCAGATCACTGCAATTTCATGGATGGGGATTAAATCTGGTTCAGGCAGGATAGTATTTGGCAAGCTAAATTAGGTCTTGCTCTTCATAGGTTCCTAGGTTCATAGGTTGATACTAGGCTATCGGCCATAGGGCCTATACAAGCCTAGCCATAACAATTCCCTGGATATTTCTTCCCACAATATTTACTTCTCTGGACCCCTGTCTAGCAGGGTGACTGACATGATCCCCGGGGTGAATTTCCTATCTCCCATCCAATCATCAAGGTTCCTTCTGAAAATGGCCAGTGAGGCGCTCTGCTTGACATGTATGGGCAGTCTATTCCAGAGTATGGGGAGTCTCTGGGTCAGGAACCTATCCCTCCAGCGTGTTTTGTTCATTGTGATGACAAGGTTTAGATCCCTGGAGCATGTGGCTCTGAGGGATTGGGATTTCTTTAAGTGGAGCATGCCCAACAGCTCAGGGTTTGACATGGCCTTGTATGTTAAGCAGAGATCATCTCTGAGTAGACGATATGCCACAGAGTACAGCTGGAGTTTTTTTAGACGGTCAGCATATGGCATCTGCTTTAGGCCTGTGATTCTTTTAGTGAGGTATTTCTGTGGCCTTTCCAGCTGTTGCAGATGTCTTGTGAGGTACATACCAAAAAAAGGCATTATACTCTATAATGGGTCTAATGAGGGACGAGTACAGTGGAACAATGACCTCCTTTTTTCTGGATGAAAACCCTATGCGATGGGGTGTGCCACATAGAAGGATTTCCTGACTGTTGTGGCGATGTGGTTATCGAAAGTGAGACCACTGTCCACCTGTGTCCCTAAGTCTCTCATCACACTTTCAATGTTTAGTGTACTGCCACCTATGTGTTAATTCATGGGTACATGTTTTTTTCCAAAGGGGATAACTATACATTTGTTGGCATTAAGCTTGAGTCCATGGCTCTGGCAGCAGGTATCTGTTTCTGTAAGGCCCTTTTATAGAATATCCACATCATTTGGGGATTCAGTAATGGCTCCCAGTTTGCAGTCATCTGTGAACTTTGTTAGCCAGAGTCCCTTAATGTGAGCCTGTATGTCAGAGAAGTAAATGCCAAACAAGAGTGGTCCCAGGACTGAACCCTGAGGTACTCTACTTGTCACTTGTTTGGAGCTGGATTTGGAGTCGGCTACTTTTACAGTCTGGGTTCTGTCAGTAAGCCAGTTGGCAACCCATCGGGTGACATAAGGATTTATGCCCAGTTTAGTAAGTTTATCTATGATTCCAGAGTGGGGGATGGTGTTGAAGGCCTTGGCAAGGTCCAGATAGGCTGTGTGGACTGCCTTACCCTCGTCCACAGCTCTGGAGACTAATTCAAAGAAGTCAATCAGATTCAGGAGAAAAGATTGACCCTTCACAAACCCAAACTGGGTGGGGTCCAGTGTTTGAAGGTTGTCAATGTCTTTGTTTATAAGTTCCATGATAATGTGTTCCATGCCCTTGCAGATCAGGCTCGTCAGACTGATGGGACGGTAGTTCCCGGGATCCAAGGCGGATCCCCCCTTGTGGAGTGGGATAACTGTAGCTGTGAGCCACTCGTTGGGCACGAAGCCTGAGGTGAGGCTATAATTAAACATGACACTTAGGTGAGGTGCCAGTTCATTTTGTAGTTCATGTAGTACATAGCCTGGGATGTATTCTGGTCCCATGGATGCTGTATTCATAGCTTTGAAGAGTGCGGTTTCCTCCAGTGTGGCCGTGAATATCGGAATTTGGCAATCTTTTGGTATTGAGATGGGACCTTTAGGGGGTGAGAGGGGGGTGAAGTTGGCACTAAATTGATCTGCCATGATATTGGCAATATCCTTGGGATCAGTATATTTAATGCCATTCTGTTGTAGCTCAGAGTAGATCTGAGCATTGCCATTTAGATTCTTGACATAACTATAGAATGCCTTGTGGTTGTCTTTGGAATCTTTGGCAATTTTATTTTCATAACTAGCTTTTGACGATATTATGAGGGATCTCAACTTCTTGCTGAGGCTGGTGAGGGAGTTTTTGCATCCTGGGATTTTCCTCTTTTCTGCAACAGTTTCTTCCTTCTGTTGTATAGTTGTTTATAGCAGCGGACAAGCAGATTGGCTTCCTTTTTTTGGAGAAGAGCATCTTGGTTCTATTTGGGATGGCACGATTCATGCACAAGTGGATGTGCTCGTACAGTGCCTTAGTGTAGGATTCTGCAGTCGAACTTTCAGATCCCGTCTGCATGGGTGTCATGAAGTTTGTCACTTCTGACTTCAGTAGCATGAAGTTGGCTTTGGAGATGTTTTTTAAGGAGGTTTCCTTACTGGGGGGTGGGGGTGGGATGTGGATGTCAAGGGTGATCTGCTTATGGTCAGATCTGACCAATGACAGGGTGACCACTGGTGTGGAGCATCTATCTCCCATGTTGGTAATGACCAGGTCTATGATATTGGAACCCCTGGTAGGACAATGGATTAGTTGATCCAGGGCATTGGAATTTATGAATTCCAAGAACCGTTGGGAAAAGGAGTTGGTACCTGAGTAGTTTTCCCAGTTAATGGCAGGGTAGTTGAAATCACCCAGTATTAGGGTTTTTGGTTGTATCTTAATATTTTCCAGTTTGTTTAGAAAGGTGTAGTGAGAATCTTGGGGCATGGTGGGGGATCTGTAGCAAGCTACAATTTGGATTGCAGTCTTATCTAGTGTTAGTTGCACCTGGAGAATTTCAGATACATTGTGTTGGGCAACTAGCCTGGAGTTGTGAATATCCTTGGTGAATATGGACACTCCTCCACCTTTAGTGTTTCGGTCTTGGTTTTGTGGCCGAAAAGTGTGGTAAGAGTTGTAGCCTGGTATTGCAGGAGTGCTCCCTGGAGCATTGAACCAGGTCTCGGTTACTGCACAGATATCAATGTTCTCCATTTTTGGGAGTGCCTTGAGAGAGAGTGCATTTGGGGGTTTAGACTGCTAGCATTGAGTAGCATTACCTTCAGATTTTGCATGCTTGTATCTGTTACGGTGGTAGTTTTATCCTTAGAACCTTGACTAAAAAAAGGCACTATAAGGGTGGGAAGAGCTTTAGCCAGTAACCTGAATCCCAGCAGTGACAGGTGCAGACCATCTCTGGCAAAGCATCGTGGTTTGTCGATCATGTCTTCCCAGGCAGACAGATACTGGATCCCCTTTAAATGACACCAGAAGCTTAGCCATTTGATGAAGTCAATCATTTTGTCCTTATACTGTGGTATCATTCTGGGTGAACGCAGGATGCTACTCAGGGCTAGGGTCATACCTGCCTGGGCCACATGATCCAAGAGCTCTTCCATGTCTCTTTTCATGTAGTCCAGTGAGGTACATCTCAAGTCATTCACTCCAGCATGGACAATGACAGAGTCGTATTTGTACTTGTTGTGGAGTGACTTGAGTGCATGTGTTATGTGGCAGATCCTGGCACCCGACAGGCAGCAGACTGTAATTTTCTCCTTGTTCAGCCTGGTGAATGGGACATCAGTGTGCCTGACTATAGAGTGACCTATGACTAAAGTGTTGGGTACATTGTCTTGCCTTAGGGGCTGTTGTTGGGTGGCACACTGGTGTTGTGAGCTATCTGTCACTTTGGTTGTGACTGGTGTTTGTTTGCATTTCAGCTTCGAAGGTCCCTGTTGCTTGGGCAGGTTAATGTTAAGGGCCTATGCATATCTGGGTTTAGTGTTGCTATGTGTGGGCTTTGGTGTGGGTTCTGAAGGTCTATTAGTTGCCTGAGGTTTAGTGCAGGTGTTAACCTTCTCCTCCTGACTGTCTAGCACAATCTTGACCGGAGAGAGCTTTGCTTCCATTTTGGCTATGTAACTGCATCTCTCGCGGGTTGTAATGTTGGGTGGTAGGAGGAGAGGATTGTCTGTGTACATGAGGCAGTTGCTGCATTGCCCCAGTATGCCCAGATTCACCAGGTCAACAGGAGAAATCACTGGAAGCTGACCCTTGGACATGCCTGTTTAGGAGCTTTTTTGTAATGTTTAAGAGCTGTTTTCCCTTACCTTTGCAATGTACTTTGCAGTTATAGGCTGTTTAGTGCCTACGATTAATTCCTCCTTATTGACAAGGTGAGCTGAGTGCTTGTATCAGTTTCAGGCTTCCTAGTACTTTCCAGCAGGTTCTAGAGCAAGTGCTAGTCACAGGGGTTCAGATTTTAGTGCTACTACTGAGGAACCGGCTAGTTCTAAAGGAAAATTTGAAGAGCAGACTTTCTGACACCTGGAATAGTTTAACTGTAGCCTTGCAGTGCTGCACAATGTGAAAAATGTGCAAACACGTGCATTTTTAAGCCAGAAAGTTAAAAGGGATAGAAATCAGCCCAAAAGGCTAAAAAAAATTACAATTTCAGAGCTGGAAACCACTTCTCTAGCGCTAGATAGGCAGTACAATGCTCACCACTCCCACTGGGAAGCAGTAGGCCTTCCCTCTACCACAGCAAGGTTTGGATAGGTCTGAACACAGAAAATAAAGTCCTGAGACAAGCAAAGCCTGGGATATGGACTGGCTAGAAAAGGTGGGAAACGAGCAAACAAGATAGTATTTTTTTTTTTTTGTTGGAACAGGCTAAACAATGCAATAATACAGTAAATAAACACAGAAAAGGCTAACACACTTGAGTGTGTAGTCCTAAACAGTAAATGCAATTAAAACTCTACAAAATTAGCAATTTAAAACTTTTTAAATGAAGCAAGGCAAGTGCACAACTGAAAAATGATTTAAGAGGCAGTAATACAGCAGAATAAGTAGCAAGTCTACATATACAGAGAAGTCTATATATACAGAAAAGCAGCTAAAACTCACAAACAATTCAGATGCAGTGCAACCTAGAGCACTTGAGTTGTAGCAATATTAAGGCAATTACAGTTATAATAAATGCTCTAAAATATACTCTATATTTCCAAAATGTTTGAGAAGCACAGTCAGAACACAAGGAGATTCAGGAAATTATTTTTTTGAAAGGGAAAAAGGAGAAACAGAAGGCCTTCTCAGATGTTCTCTCTGTATTAGGTAGAATGAGTTAATGACACTAGACTGGGAGGAGTGTCCCAGATCATATTTACAGTAGGGGTGGGCAACTGCAAAGCCACCACGTATAACAACAAGACACGAACAAGGAGGGAGGGTAGGGACCTGGGGACCAATACTAAAGCTATTAGCCTACAGACAGTAAACACTACAGAAAGCCACAAAATGAAAGTTTTTAAACAGATAAAGGAGCAAAGAGATTCTACAGAATGCTTTTAACTGCAAACAAATCAGCTACCTGTGCAGATTAGTTAATAGCAATAAAATACACTAAAACTATGCAGCAGGCAATAAAAAGTGCTATATATAAATTGCTAGAAATAATAATCAGTATAAATAATCCAAAAAAACAGGATACTTATATATCTCAGATCAGAGTTGTAAGTCAATGCCCCTCCTCCACTCTGCTCAGTGTGTATAGACAGAAATCCTTTCAAAGTTAGGGCTTAAATACCAGAAGATACAACCTTAGACAGCTTTTTTTAAAAAAAAAAGCACAAAAGAACCAGCCTCCACTAGCCAGCAGCCAATGAACACAATCTAGTCAAGGTAAAGAAAGTCTTCTGCTAATTCAAGATGGCCTGCTCATGTGCTTTGAACAATCACTGTAGAAACAAACAGGCCCAGAGCCAGCGAATCTGAACTAGGACAATACTAAAGCTATTAGCCTACAGACAGTAACCACTACAGAAAGCCACAAAATGAAAGTTTTTAAACAGATAAAGGAGCAAAGAGACTCTACAGAATGCTTTTAACTGCACAAAATCAGTTACCTGTGCAGATTAGTTAATAGCAATAAAATACACTAAAACTATGCAGCAGGCAATAAAAAGTGCTATATATAAATTGCTAGAAATAATAATCAGTACAAATAATCCAAAAAAACAGGATAATTATATATCTTAGATCAGAGTTGTAAGTCAATGCCCCTCCTCCACTCTGCTTAGTGTTTATAGACAGAAATCCTCTTGAAGTTAGGGCTTAAATACCACAAGATACAACCTTAGACAACTTTTTTTTTAAAAAAAGCACAAAAGAACCAGCCTCCACTAGCCAGCAGCCAATTAACACAATCTATCCAAGGTAAAGAAAGTCTTCTGCTAATTCAAGATGGCCTGCTCATGTGCTTTGAACAATCACTGTAGAAACAAACAGGCCCAGAGCCAGCAAATCTGAACTAGGACAATACTAAATCCATTAGCCTACAGACAGTAAACACTACAGAAAGCCACAAAATGAAAGTTTTTAAACAGATAAAGGAGCAAAGAGAATCTACAGAATGCTTTTAACTGCAAAGAAATCAGTTACCTGTGCAGATTAGTTAATAGCAATAAAATGCACTAAAAACTACGCAGCATGCAATAAAAAGTGCTATATATAAATTGCTAAAAATAATAATCAGTATAAATAATCCAAAAAAACAGGATAATTATATATCTTAAATCGGAGTTGTAAGTCAGTGCCCCTCCTCCACTCTGCTTAGTGTGTATAGACAGAAATCCTCTCAAAGTTAGGGCTAAAATACCACAAGATACAAGCTTAAACAACTTTTTTTTTAAAAAAAGCACAAAAGAACCAGCCTCCACTAGCCAGCAGCCAATTAACACAATCTAGCCAAGGTAAAGAAAGTCTTCTTCTAATTCAAGATGGCCTGCTCATGTGCTTTGAACAATCACTGTAGAAACAAACAGGCCCAGAGCCAGCAAATCTGAACTAGGACAATACTAAAGCTATTAGCCTACAGACAGTAAACACTACAGAAAGCCAAAAAATGAAAGTTTTTTTAAACAGATAAAGGAGTAAAGAGACTCTACAGAATGTTTTTAACTGCAAACAAATCAGTTACCCATGCAGATTAGTTAATAGCAATAAAATGCACTAAAACTATGCAGCAGGCAATAAAAAGTGCTATATATAAATTGCTAGAAACAATAATCAGTATAAATAATCCAAAAAACAGGATACTTATATATCTCAGATCACAGTTGTAGTCAATGCCCCTCCTCCACTCTGCTCAGTGTGTATAGACAAAAATCCTCTCAAAGTTAGGGCTTAAATAACAGAAGATACAACCTTAGACAACTTTTTTTTAAAAAAAGCACAAAAGAACCAGCCCCCAGTAACCAGCAGCCAATTAACACAATCTAGCCAAGGTAAAGAAAGGCTTCTGCTAATTCAAGATGGCCTGCTCATGTGCTTTGTACAATCACTGTAGAAAGAAACAGGCACAGAGCCAGCAAATCTGAACTAGGAAAATACTAAAGCTATTAGCCCACAGACAGTAAACACTATAGAAAGCCACAAAATGAAAGTTTTTAAACAGATAAAGGAGCAAAGAGACTCTACAGAATGCTTTTAACTGCAAACAAATCAGTTGCCCATGCAGATTAGTTAATAGCAATAAAATACACTAAACACTATGCAGCAGGCAAAAAAGTGCTATAAATAAATTGCTAGAAATAATCTGTATAAATAATCCAAAAAAAACAGTATACTTATATATCTCAGATCAGAGTTGTAGTCAACGCCTCTCCTCTACTCTGGTCAGTGTGTATAGACAGAAATCCTCTCAAAGTTAGGGCTTAAGTACCAGAAGACTTACTTGAGAAGGTCAGTAATAGTGACCAGGCTAGAAGAGAGCAATTTAGTTCAGCTAGAGGGGGGAAGAGGGGGAACATGTTGCAAAGTAGGAAGTGAGGTGGATGGCTTTATGGTTATAAAGTAGATTTTCCCTTTTCTTGAGGACTTTATATATATTTAATTCTGGGGTCAACAGAGCTAGACATGTGTCCTAACATTTCTGCTGTGTTTTGACATGACAGCTAGCTGTATGGATGTGGCATTTAATGGGTGTGCAGTATGTGAACACTGCCAGTTTGCATCATGTGCATTCTATAGTATTTGTCTGTTTCAATTATTACAAAGATTTAAGATTCTGTTATTAATTGAATATTAACCATGCAATTGGTCACAAGCCAGATTTGGCTTGTTTACTGAGTCAAGACTGAGATGAAGGGGCTCATGAACAATAAATGTCTACCAGGCACATGTTTTTGTTCATGAACATCTGCATGGTAAGATTTAGAGCAGTGGATGCAGGTTGGGTGGCTAGAAAGGCCTGTTAAGAAACAATGGAGGATAGGAAGGGAGGTAAGAGTGTCTCTAATATATATAAGGAAGGGAAGAGCAGGTATTTAGCCTAATTGGTGCAGGTGTCTGGAAGCACTCGCCTGCCCTCCCTCTGGTTGGTGAAAAGAACCTTGTCTTGTGGAAGCAGCTTTATAAAGTGGGTTCTCCCCTTTTCATGAGTACTTTGTCTGGCGTTTGTTCAGGAGTGAACAGTGCAAGACACACTCCTGGACATTTCCACTGTGTTCTGGCATGAGAGGAAAGAGTGTCTGACAGTGAAATGACTTTCATGGGTGAGTGGTCTGTAAATGTTGCTAGTTTCCATCAGATGTATTTTAAGTGATTTGCATATTACAATTATTACAGTGGTTTGAGATCCTGTTATTAATGAAATATTATGCTTGTGGTCTGTCAACAAATTAGATGCTCAAAAGTCAAATTAGATTTGTTTATTTTGTTAATGGATGGGCAAAGTGTTTCATGAAGGATCTTTATTAGAAGCTTGAAGAATGTCTTCATCGAACGGTTAAATGACGACACATAAAGAGCGAACACTGGAAACTGCGAACGGCCACTTCCGCAAATTTTTTCCCTGTGAAAAAATTTGCTTGGCCGTTATCGGGAATTGCCCTTTTCTCCAATGTACAACGATTTTGGGGTTGATATATTTAGTTGGGGGGGGTGAAGCCCCCCACTTGATTAGGGTTTTAAAGTTTGTTTTTGTGTTAATGGCTAAGTGAATTTTTCCCCTGGAAAAAATTTGCAGAAGTGTCCATTCATGGTTTAAAGCTTTCACTCTTTACGTGTCGCTCTTTGTATGTTTGAAGAAAAGATTCTTTGAGCATATAATATAGGCCCTTCCATGAAAAATATAGCAGCGGCAAAAAAGCCTTTTCTGTTATCTTGACAGGTGGAGGCCATTCTGTCTAAATCCATGTGTTTCCATCATTAGGCAGAATGATCTACAAATTCTCATTTTTTTTAAATGGGTAGATTTTTTCATGTAGGTATTTACCCCCAAAAATCTTTTCATTTCTGCTCACCTGACTCTGCTTTCTATATGGGATTTGTGAAAAACATATCCTTACTTCTCTACAAGCTATGTTATTTAAGGGGGCTGTGCATTCCCTACTAACAGTCAATGAGTTCTTAAAGCATTTGAACTAACATGAATAAAAATAGTTCCACACCTCCTTACACTGAGGCATTCTATGGTCCCACTCACATATTGTATTTTTGCTCCTGGCAAATGTAATACTATTTGGTGTTACTTATCTTCCCTGGCAAATATTTCCAGTTACTAGTACATAATTGCTAACCAGATCTAAATAATCTTCCACTTCTAATTTATTAAAGTTTCCTCTTTCAAGAGTTACAAAATAATAATCTTCATCACCCGTATTCATTAATGTCACAGTTTTCACCACCTAACCCATTTGCAAGCATATAGTTCTCATCTAGCTATCTTTGTATTTCCACAGCCTAAGTCATGTTATCCACCTCAGTCTTTTTCCTCTTTTGTCTTACAGTAACATTCTTTAATCTTTCAAAATTCAGTTTAAATTTCTTCTTTAGCCTACTCCTTGTCTCTCTTTTTTTCTGTCACGTGCATTGGAACAATTATATCATTTCCTGTAGTTTAAATGACTTGTGATTGGACAATGCTATAATTCCCAGTAATCTGAGCATTACATATCAAGTCAGTGGGCCGGATTCACGAGGGCTTGCACGGAATCTAAGAGTAGAGTAAGACTCCATGCAGCTATCATGTCCGCCGAGCGATCCAGGAACAGCCTGCAGGGGCGTGCAAGAGAGCTCCTAAAACGGCTCTTACACGGACAGGGCTCGGATATGCAAACTACCTCAATTGCAGCTGAAAGGCATGCAAATGAGGTAGATTTGTGATTCAGGAAACTCAAACCTGTCCGAGTAAGAGCAGTGTTATTTGTAGAAATGTACTCAGTTGACAACTGAGTACCGTTCTGCAAATAGCTTCAAATAAAGTTAGCATCCAGT
Organism: Protopterus annectens; assembly: GCF_019279795.1. Taxonomy (NCBI): domain Eukaryota; kingdom Metazoa; phylum Chordata; order Ceratodontiformes; family Protopteridae; genus Protopterus; species Protopterus annectens. The sequence continues at coordinate 1,002,083,971 of NC_056730.1, read as the reverse complement.
AGAGGAAGCATGCCAATGGCCAAATATACGGCCATTGGCAATGTTTCCTGATGCAATATGAAAAAAAAATAATAATTTTTTTTTCTCCGATGTCCGATGTTTAAGCATAGCGCAGTGCCGCGCAAACGGGCTGCACTCTAAAAACCAGAAAAATAAAACTTAAAACCCACAAATGTGGAATTTATGGTAATATTCAATGTAAAATGCAAGGCAATGGCAGGCTGAAGACAGCATGGCTACTGAGTAGAGGTTGCTAAGGGGGGAACCCAGTCTAAGAGATGCAACCAAGCGTTAGTAGGCAATCCTATGCAAATGAGTGTAAGGATAGTGAATCCCAAGTCTACATAGCAAATGAGCACAGTCAGTGGAGTGTAAGACTAGGATAAGGGGAGTAACAGAGTAGGACATAGGTGACATCACGAGGGGGGTATGTATGAAAGAAGATAAGCTCATTGGAGCAGAGTGGCATGTGTTAGCTGTCAGTTGCTCATCACTGGAAGAGGTATGTCACCAGGTATCCTAGTTAAAGTCAGAAATAGAATGTGCACACTGTGGATATCACCAAAGTTTCATGTAAAAATGCTTGCAACGTGTATGCGCGCGTGTGCGCGCCTGTATATCCGAGTAAGACTGTGTGTGCGTGTATAAGCAGGAGTTAGCATGTGTAATGTTGTCTAAGTCTGTGTAAGTGCGTTTGCGCTTGTGTGCGTGCATTTAAGCAGGAATTAGCAAGTGTTAGGCCGTGTAAGCCTGTGTGCGCACATGTTAGCTCGTGTGCGTGTGCTTGCGCTTGTGTGCACGGCGCTGCCCCCTGAGGAAATGGAAAGGGAAAATGAAGCACAACAAACAGTAGGAAGTTAACCAGGGAGAATCAGCAGAGCTAGCAGGTGGGAATAATCAGAATCAGGCAATCACACAGGCAGCAAACCAGCCCGGCCCAGCACTTAAAACTCTGCAAACAACTTTTCACCATGCATTCCTCAGAGGCACTGCAGCACTGCAGTAAGCTAAGAGAAGTGAATACTGAAAAGGCTTAACTGAGACAAAGAAATGTTAGGGGCTGCCATTGCTGTCATAAACAGACATATGCAACATGCTGAGAGTGGTGACAATGGGAATGCTGCCAACCAAACCCCAGTGAGGAGACGGAGAAGAGTGTACAGGCCCATGGTAACCTACCAGGGGCTACATGAGCTGGAGATAGTACAGCCCTATAGAGTGGACAGAGACGTCATGCAGCAAATTGTTGAGCTGTGCAGGCCACGTCTCACACACAGAACCAACAGAGGGGAACCCATTCTATTGGAAACCAAGGTATGTGTTGGCCTATGAATACTAGCAACAGGTACCTTCCAGAGACCAACTGTTGATATGATGGGGATATCACAGGCATCAGCATCCAGGGTACTACACAAGTTCCTGGATGCCATGTCAGCACATGTCGGTGATCATGTATATTTCCCCAAGTCCCGTGAGGTATTGGCCAGCAATATGCGTCTCTTCCAGCAAATAGCAGAATATCCTGAGGTAGTGGGTGCAATAGACTGCATGCACATATGCATCAAAGCACCAGCTGGTGAGTGGGGTAGGGCCTGCATTAACTGCAAGGGCTTCCCCTCCATCAACTGCCAGGTCATGTGTGATGCCCAGGGCATAATAATGAATGTGTGTGCTGGCTGCCCTGGAAGCTACCACAATTCCCATATCTGGCATCTGACGCAGCTGTACCAGACATTTGCCAATGGGGACATCCCTCATGGTCACCTAGTGGGGGATGCTGGATATGCACTTGATCCGTGGCTGATGACACCCATCAAAAATGCACACACACCAGAACAGGAACGCCACAATGAGGCACATGCACAAACACGAAATGTAATTGAGTGTGTGTTTGGGTTGCTCAAGTCACGGTTCCAGTGCCTGGACACCTCTGGTGGAGCCTTGCAGTACTCACCAACTACATGTACCCAAAGTGTCATGGTATGTGCTATGCTACATAATATGATCCTGTGAAAACAGCTGCAGCAGGATCAGCATAGGCCCGGGCCAAACAGCCCCCCACCATTGCCAAGGCCATTACAGGTGGAGGGTGACTCGGAGGAGGAACAACCTCAGCCTGCCCCAGTAGGCAGAAGGAGGTGTGCCCATTATGCTTTGGCCTTGGAAAAGAGGCAATGCATAGCACATACACTAGCTCAGTAGGAACCCTGGAAATGATACCTCTCCCTGACCCGCACATGCAGTAAAAGGAATGCCTAACTTGACACTACCTGTTGTCAAACATGTATAGGGAGTGTACTATGTGCATCTGACATAGGCAGCCCTGCAGCACCACCTGAGGCATGATTGCCATGTGTTAAGCAATATAAAGCAGTGCTAAACAGCTTTGCCACTACGTAGTATATGTAAACATAAGCGTACACACTAACTGGCACAACTTTGGGCAATGTTGAGCAATATTGGCCAATGTTCAGCAATGTTGAAAACTGTTGAGCAATGTTGGTCATGTCTGGTCAAATGTGCCCATAGTTGAGCAAAAGCAGGTAAACATGCACATATATGCTTTAGTTGACCTTAAACAGTCTGGTCTGGCCAGTATGGAAATTTAAAGCAGTGACAGGCCTCGAACCCAGGATACTGTGCACTATAGTCACAGTACCAAACCAAGACAGTATTTCACTGGTCAGCTTGTATGAAGACATGCTGATAAGTGTATGCAAAGTGTGTCATGGAAACCCCGCAATCACAGCATAATGCATGTCAACTTATTACAAAAAGGTGAGCCCTGCAATATAAATATAACTTGATTTCAAACACACATAGTACACATGTTAATATTGGGCATGTTCACACATGGTAACAAATGTACTGGCCTCCAGACAGCAACATACTGAAAGGTCACACTGGGCATGCTCACACACTTAAAGAAATAAAACAAATGTCAGGCAACAAAACAGTGAATGTGCAAACTGGGCATGCTCACACACTTAGGCCTTGTCTGAGTGCAGCAGTGGGACAGACATATCTGGCAGTTCACCTGTTAACCCACAAACCTCTCCCTAGCCAACAATCTTGCCTTGTGCACACAGTTATAAGACAACAGGCACATATATAACATCTGGGAATCCTGTCATAATCAAATATGCACAACAGATAAATATGTTTTACATAGAAAGTGGGAAAGTAAAGAAGATAACAAATCTGCAGTCAGTATCATCAATAAACACTGTGCACTCCAAATATTATCATAGGTACATAGGTTCATAGGTTGATACTAGGTATCAGCCCTAGGGCATTCAGAAGCCTAGCCAGAGTGTGTATGGCTGTCACCACCCTGTGCCTTTGAATAATAGGTCACACAAGATAGTCGTAGTATGGTTAGTGTACTGTGCCTCTGTCTAACAGGGACCCAGAAGAGATCCCAGGGGTAAATGTATGATCACCCATCAACTTGTCAGTATTTCCCTTGAAGAGGGTCAGTGAGGGGCTCTGCCTAACTTGGACTGGGATGTCGTCCCAGAGTGATGGGAGCCTCTGGGATATGAATCTGTCCCTCCAGGATGTCCTATTAATGCTGTGCTGAGGTAGAAGTCCTGGAGTGTGTAACTGTAAGGGATTCTGATATCCTGAGGTGAAGCATGTCCAACAAGTCTGGGCTGGACATGGCTGCATACAGCAGCCACAGATTGCATTTGGGTAAGCGTTAAGCAACCGGGTACAGCTGGTGTTTCTGTAGCTGAACTGTGTAGGGCATCTGTATGAGTCTCCTGTTCCACTTTGTGAGGTACCTTAGGGGTCATGACAGTTGCTGCAGGTGTCGGGTAAGGTACATCCCAAATGGGACAGTGTACTCAAGTATGGGTGTGATGAGTACAGGTGCACAATGACCTCTCTGGATTTAGATGTGTAACCTTTTGGGATAAGGTGGGCTATATAGAAGGTCTACCTAACCACTTTGCCAATGTGATATTCAAAGGAGAGATGAGCATCTACTGTGGACCCCAAATCCATATGTACACCTTCTCTATGTAATGGATTACCACCTATGTGTTAATCTGTGTGCACTTTGTCATTCACAAAGGGGATGTGTATGCATTGTATGGCAGTTAGTTGTAGGCTATGGCTCTGGCACCACTTATCCATCTCTGGGAGACCCTGTAGGAGGATGCATGTGTCAGCTGGAGAGTCGACTATGGCACCCGGTCTGCAGTCATCTGTGAACCTGGTCAGCCATACTCCCCCTGTGTTAGCCTGTACCTCTAAGGAATATATACTGAACAAGACAGGTCTCAGAATTGAGCCTTGTGGGATGCCACATGTAACTGGTGTAGAGTCTGACATGGCACCTGCACATCTGAACATGTGGGTGCTATCCCTGATCCAGTTTGCAATCCAACTTGTGACATATGTGTTGATATGTAAGCTGGTGAGTGCATCTAAGATGCCCGAGTGTGGTATTGTGCCAAAGGGGTCTGTGAGGTCCAGGTAGGCTGTGTGGACTACCTTCCCTATGTGTATGGCCCTGGTAACTGATTCAAAGAAGTCAGCAGGTGCAAGAGGCAAGATCTGCCCTTAACAAAGGTGAATTGGGTAGGATCCAGTGTCTGGAGGTTGTCAACATCTGTAAATGTGTCACAGGATGATACTCTCCATAGCTTTGCAGACCGGGCTAGTCAGGCTTATAGGCTGATAGTGTCCAGGGTCCCTTGTGGAACCACCATGGTGGAGCGGGACCACTGTTGCTGTATGCCATTCCTTGGGTACATATCCTGTAGTAAGTCTGATATTGAACAGTGATGATATGTGAGTGTTATGTTCTTCATGAAGCATGTGTAGGATGCAGCCTGGGACACCGTCTGGACCCATTGATGCTGTGTTATTGCTTTGGAGAGGCCAGCTCTCACATGTCCATCTGTGATGTCAGGGAGGCTACACTCTGTTGTCAGGGACATGTGTGTGTGGGGGATAGGGGTTAGGAATATGCACTCAACCTGTCTGCCAGGATTTTGGCAATGTGTGTGGGTTAAGTGTCCTTCGTTGTCATTATGCAGTAACTCAGAGCATATCTGTGAGTTGCCACCCAGGTTCCTGACATAACTAAAGAAGGGCTTGTGATTGCATTTAGTGTCATGTGCAATCATAGTGTCAAAGCTGGTCTTACATGATGTTACGACTGATTGTAGCTTCTTGCTAATACTGATCAGAGATGCCAACCCTTTGTGGGAGACTGGTCTATCATGTAGTAGCCTCCTCATTTTGTTGCATAGCTTATTTATGGCCGGGTACACCAGACAGGTCACCTGCCTTTAGAGGAGTGAGTCTTGGAGTCATGTGGGATAGCATGATCCATGCATTCCTGTAGGTGTCCATACAATGGCTTTCTAAAGGATACTGTGATATGAGTCATAGTTCCCAGTGGCCTGGGTGCTTTGAAGAAAAACACCTCTGTTCTGAGAACTATGACGTTTGCTTTTGAGAAGTACCTCACCAAGATTACCTTGGCTGGGTGTGGGGATGGGATATGGATGTCCGTTGACATAAATGTATGGTGTGACCTTAACAATGAGGGGTATACCTCTGGTGTGGAACACAGAGTCCCCATGTTGGTGATGACCAGGTCCAATATATATACCCCTCATGTGGGGGTGTTGACCACTTGTTCCATAGCATTTGATTTGATATATATGATGAACCATTGTGCGAGGGTCTTGGGGCTTGAGCAGTATTCCCAGTAAATGTTTGGCTACTACAAGTCATCCAATATAATGTTGTTTGTACACACCTACATATTCCACAGTGTTCTGTTGTCATGAAAGCTGAGTGTGTTCCCTGGGTTTGGGAGTGTGGTCTGTAGCAGGCTACTAACTGAAAGACGGTTTAGGCCACTGTTACTTACACTTGGATGGTCCCCAATGATTTGTGCAGTGCTACTATCCTGGAGGGTTGTGTATCTCTGGCATATATGGATACTCCCCCCCTATGTGGCATGGCCTGGTTATTGTGTCAGAAAACCAAGGTATGATGTGTAACCTGGTAGTGCTGGGGTGCTGTCGGGAGCCTCGAACCAGGTGACTGTTACTGCACAGATATTTATATTCCCCATACTGAAGAGAGCCTTGAGTGCATGCAGTTTGAGATGTACACCTCTGGCATTGAGCAGCATTACCCTTCGTTAATTTCACCTGGTATCATCTATGGAGTGTGAGCCCTGACTAAAAAAGGCACTATGGGTGTGCAACATGCCTTAGCCAGTATTTGAAAGGCCAGGGGTGTCAGGTGCAAGGCATCCCTAGTGAAGCAACGTGGCATGATGAGCATGTCATCCCAGGCTGACAGACACTTGATCCCCTGTGAATGACACACATATGTTAGCCAACTGTTAAAATTGATCATGTTGTCTTTATACTGTGGCATCATTCTTGGTGAGGGTAAGATGCTACACAAGGACAGGGTCATACCGGTCTGGCCTACATGATCATAGAGCTCCTCTATGTCTCATTTCATGTAGTCCAGGGAGGAACATCTCAGGAGAGTCACACCAGCATGGACAATAACGGATTCATATCTGTACCTGCTTTGGAGTGACCTGAGTGCATGTGTTATGTGGTGCATCCTGGCACCCCATAGACAGCTTACAGTGACCTTCACCTTGGTCAGCCTGGTGTGTGGGACATCAGTGTGTCTGACAATACAGTCACCTATCACAGGTGTATTAGGTGTGTTGTTTAGCCTTAAGGGCACTGACTGTGTGGCACAGTGACATTGTGTACTTTGTGATATGTGGGTATACTGGTGGGGAAGCAGGTGTCTGGGTGTCTGCTGTGGGGGTCTTTGCTGCTTAGGCAGAGGCTTATCTAGAGCCTCCGAGTATGTGATTGTGTGTTTATGTGTTTGGTCTGCTGTTGCTATAGGTCTATGTGACACTGGAGTCATAGTGTGTGTGGTTACCTTCTCCTCCTAATAGACTGTGCCAGTCATGGGTCTAGAGAGCTCAGCCTCCAGTTTGTCCATAGAGTTGCATCTCTCACAAATATCCGGGTATGTTTGGTGGAGGGGAGGGTTGTCTGTGTACATAAGGCAGTTGTAACATTTACTGACAATCCCCATATTCACCAGCTGGACTGGAGACTACACACAAAGCCGACCCTCGGACATGTCATGATACTACGATGAAATACTCAATGGACTGAACAAAAAGGATCAGTAGGGTGTTAAGTGTGTACAAGTGTATAACATGGGTTTAGTGCCTATGTTTCTTGGTGTTTGGTAAGATTATTTGTGAAGGAGTACAGACAGAACTATGGCACTTCCTTCAGCTATGTCATGCATAGCAATGTACACTCATATATGCCCTGAGTCAGGGCCAGCTGTAAATGACTGACAATGCCAACATCCCCTGTCACACAAGGCCATACATACATAGCCACCTCCCACTGTCAAAAGGCCCTATCATCATACCAGGGGATATCACATGTAGATTGGATATACAGGTACTCCCAAAGCTGAACATATGGCATTGAGTGGATTACAATGTATCCCATATGTGTCATATGTGAACTGCAGAACAAACAGACCCTGCACCTGAACAGTCTGATGAGCCTTACCCTCTCTACAGGCTATGAAGCTGTTGAACTGGTTACAGCAACATATGACACACCCCACAAGTGTTGGTGCACAACAGACCATGGGAACTATAGTGTTTATATGCCTATGACATCTGATCTGCAAGGCCATGGGGTCCTACATGATTGAAGTCATAAACAATATCCAATATCCCAGACACATGTCGTATCTACATAGTCAACACTCTGTGCATAGATATGTATTGTCATATGATGGATTGGCAACTGGTCCAGAGATAGATCACACAAGCCAAGTATTGAGGTGTCCTGTTCAAGCTGTTAGCATCTGCAGTCCCCCATGGTTCAGTCCTGGGATTGCATACAACAAAGTGCACACAGTACCAGGTAGAGTCTGATGATGTCAGCATCTGACAAATGTAGCAGTGGAAATAAAAAATCCCAATACAGCATATAGTGCGTCCTGTTAATGCGTACTTCACTAGTATCACAACATAGTTAGGTAGGGGTTTGAATTCTGCAATTGCTGAATGTGCGTGGGGGAATGTGTGTTTCTGTGTGATGTCCTTAGAGAGAAGTGTCCTTTTTGGTGAGTAGGAAAATGCCTGACAAGTGTTATATTCCCCTTTGGCAAGTCAGATGATGTCAGCATCCTACAAATGTAGCAGTGGAAATAACAAATCTCAGTAAAGAATATAGCGCGTCGTGTTAATGCGTACTTCACTAGTATCATAATATAGTTAGGTAGGGGGTTGAATCCTGCAATTACTGAGTGTGTGTGTGTGTGTGTGTGTGTGTGTGTGTGTGTGGGAATATGTGTGTCTGTATGGTTTCCTGCAAAAGAAGTGCCCATTTTGGTGAGTAGGGAAACACCTGACAAGTGTTATATTCCCCTTTGGCAAGTCTGAAGATGTCAACATCCTACAAATATAGCAGTGGAAATTAAAATTTCAAGTAAAGCATATAGCACGTCGTGTTAATGTGTACTTCACTGGTATCATGACCTAGTTTGGTAGGGGTTTGAATCCTGCAATTGTTGTGTCTGGGGGTGTGTCTGTGTGACTTCCTTTGAGGAGAATGTCCTTTTTGGAGACTAAGAAAATACCTACAATGAGGCACATTGCTCTTTGCCAAGTGTGATGATGTCAGCATCCTACAAATATAGTGGTGGAACTAAAAACTCAAGTAAGGCATATAGCTTCTTGTGTTATTGCAGATGTCACTAGTATAATAACATAGCTTGGTAGGGGTTTGAATCCTGAAATTGCTGAGTGTGTGTGTGTGTGTGTGTGTGTGTGTGTGTGTGTGTGTGTGTGTGTGTGATACTGCTGGTCAATGTGATCTGTGTTTCTCTTTTACTACGGTATGACATATCAGTGAACAAACAGTATGTGCATTGCACACATCAGGTATCTGTGTGACAAATACATATATGTACATGTGACCTCAACTAGTACATAGGTGTGTAGCCTGCGTACTACATGAATACATTTCTTACCTGTGACAGAATGTGCAGCTGCTTCTCAGATCATAGGTCACAGAGGTATGTATTTGACAAGGCCGGCCACTGTAGTGATCTGTGGCCATAGTCAACTGTGTCACACACACCCATGATGGTTTGTATAGACTACTGTGAGCGAGGGTACATGCCTTGGGTATATGTCAGACATGTTCATACACAACAAGGTCTGGCAATAATGGACAGTCATTATAGGTGTACAACAGACTTGTGGATATGCATACAGGCCCCTTATTGCTTATGTGATACACGAAGGGATTTCAGAATACCTTTGGATATGTGGATACCAAAGGACAGAAGACATAACACTTGGCTGTACGTACACATTGCTACCCAACATACATGTCGGGGGCTATCACCTACGTGGTAAAGTCATAGGTTCATAGGTTCATAGGTAGGTACTAGGCTATCGGCCCTAGGGCCCATACAAGCCTATCCAAAAATGTACCCTGGCTTTCACCACCCAAGAAATGTATTTTCCTGTGCCCGTCGAGCAGAGCCACAGAAGTGATTCCCAGGGTGAATTGACCACTTCCCATCCAATCATCAAGATATGTCTTGAAGAGTGCTTATGAGGTGCTCGGTTTGACATAGGTAGTCTGTTCCAGAGTATGGGAAGTATCTGGGACAGGAATCTATCCCTCCAGCATGTTCTGTTTATTGTGGTGACAAGGTTTATGTCCCTAGAGTGTGTAGCTCAGAGAGATTGGGATTTCTTTAACTGGAGCATATCCAACAGATCTGGGTTTGACATAGCTTTGTATGTTAGGCAGAGATCGGCCCTGAGTAGGCGATATGCGATGGAGTAAAGCTGTAGTTATTTGAGACGGTCTGTGTAGGGAATCTGTTAGAGACCAGTAATCCTCAATGTGAGGTACGTCTGTGGTCTTTCCAGTTGTTGTAGATGTCTTGTGAGGTACGTAACAAAAGGGCCGTTGTACTCTGTAATGTGTCTAATGAGCGATGAGTAGAGTAGAACAATGACCTCTTTATTTCAGGGTGAGAATCCTTTTGTGATGAGATGACCCATGTAGATGGATTTCCTGACCACTGTGGCGATGTGATTATCAAAGGGGAGACTACTGTCCACCTGTGTCCCAGGGTCTGTTAACACATTTTCGGCATTAAGTAGACTACCAGCTATGTGGTAGGTCTTGGGTACAGAGTTTTTACCAAAGGGGATGACAATACACTGTTTGGCATTGAGCTTTGGGACATGGCTTTGACACCAGGTATTTGTCTCAGGGAGGCCCTTTTGTAGTTTGTCCACATCGTTAGGAGTTGTGATTATGGCTCCTAGTTCACAGTCATCTGCAAAGATTGTTAGCCAAAGACCTTCTGTGTTAGCCTGCACTTCAGAGAAGTAGATACCAAACAGGTGAGGAGCCAGGACTGAACCCTGTGGTACTCCACTTGTCAGTGGTCTGATGTCGGATTTGGAATCCGCTACATCCACAGTGTGGGTGCTGTCTGTGAGCCAGTTGCCAACCCATCTTTTGACATAGGGGTTTATACCTAGTTTAGTGACCTTACCTAGAATTCCAGAGTGGGGGATGGTGTTGAAAGCCTTGGCAAGATCTAGATAAGCTGTGTGAACAATGTTACCCTCATGTATGGCTTTGGTGACTGGTTCAAATATGTCAGTCAGGTGTAGGAGGCATGATCTGCCTTTTACAAATCCATACAGGGTAGGGTCCAGAGTTTGGAGATTACCAATGTCTTTGTTTGTGAGTTCCACGATGATATGTTCCATGGCCTTGCAGACCAGGCTCGTCAGGCTAATGGGCCGGTAGTTCCCGGGGTCCTTCGTGGCTCCACCTTTGTGGAGTGGGATAACCGTCGCACTGCACCATTCAGTGGGTACAAAGCCTGAGGTGAGGCTATGACTGAACATGGTACTTAGGTAGGGTGCCGGTTCATTCTGTAGGCCATGTAGAACGCAGCCTGGGATATTGACAGGTCCCATGGATGTTGTGTTCTCGGCTTTGGAGAGTGTGTGTTTCATGTGTGCAGCCATGATTATAGTAACCTTGCATACATCCGGTATACAGATGTGCCCTCTAGGGGGTGAGAGGGGGATAAAGTTAGCACTGAACCTATCTGCTCGGATGTTGGGAATATCAGTTGGTTTTGTATATTTAGTGCCATTGTGCTGTAGCTCAGAGCAGATCTGAGTGTTCCCATTTAGATTCATGATATAGCTATAAAATGATTTGTGGTTGTCGTCAGAGTCAGTGGCAATTTAGTTTCCATAACTAGCTTTGGAGGATTTTATGAGGGATCTCAGCTTCATACTGAGGTTGACCAGGGAGTTCCACCATTCATGGGTTCTACTCTTTTTTGCAACAGTTTCTTTCATCCATTGTAGAGTTTGTTTATGGCAGAGGACCACCAGATTGCCTACCATTTTCTTGAAGAATAACATCTTGGTTCTACTAGGGATAGCATGCTCCATGCACTCATGTAAGTGCTTATAAAGTGCATATGTGTAGGAATCAGCAGTCACTAGCCTGGAGGTGTGGATATCCTTAATGAATATGGACACGCCACCGCCTTTAGTGCTTCATTCAGGGTTATGTGGCCGAAAGGTGTGGTATGAATTGTGGCCTGGTAATGCAGGGGTGCTCTCAGGAGCTTTGAACCAAGTCCCTGTCACTGCACAGATGACAATATTATTGTAATCCTAAGGGTGACAGGTGCAGGCCATCTCTGGCAAAGTATTGTGGTCTGTTGATCATGTCGTCCCAGGCAGGCAAATACTGGATCCCCTAAGAATTACACCAGAAGCAGAGCCAATTGTTGAAGGCAATCATTTTGTTCTTGTACTGTGGTATCATTCTGGGTGATGGCAGGATGCTACTCAAGGTTAGGGTTATACCTGGCTGGGATATAATATTGGAGAGCTCCTCCATGTCTCTTTTCATGTAGTCCATGGAGGTACGTCTCAGGTAATTCAAACCAACATGGACAATGACAGTGGCATATCTGTACTTATTGTGGAGCGACCTGAGTGCATGTGTTATGTGGTGGATCCTGGCACCTGACAGGCAGCTGACAGTAACTTTCTCCTTGTTTGGTCTAGTGAGTGGAACATCAGTGTGCCTGACTATAGAGTCCCCTATTACTAGACTGTTGGGTGTGTTATTATGCCTTATGGGCTGTGTTTGGGTTGCACACTGCGTTAGTGGTCTATGTGTCATTTGGGTTGTGTTGAGGGGTGGAATTTGCTTGCGTTTATGCTTCGGATGTGTCTGATGCTTGGGCAGGTTTCTATTGAGAGGCTTCGCAAATGGAGGTGTGTGTTTTGTGTTTCTATGTGTGTGTTTTGGTGGTGTAGGTTTTGAGGGACTATGTGATGAGTGTGGTATGCTGCAAGTGTTTACCATCACCTCTTGACTGTCTAGTCCAGTCATGGGTGAACAGACCATTGCTTCCAGTCTGGCTATATCAGTGCATCTATCACAGGTTGTAGTGTTGGGTGGTAGGAGGAGAGGGTTGTATGTGTACATGAGGCAATTGCTGCATTGCCCCAAGATGCCCAGATTCTGTCAGGATACTATGTATAGTAAATGTGGATGACAATGCTATAGTAGGCTTACAGCTCTGCAGCATGTGTTGGACAACAGGCATCTGTCTGTATGATACCCTTGTGTATGATATGTGTCCCATCTGGAGAATGCATTGTAGGCCACTGCATGCATTTCCAGATGTGGATGGACATATCCCTAGTGTGTTTGCATGCACCTAAGGGGCTATATGCCAAACATGTGTGGGCCCAGGAACGGGTGGCGGTCAATACCAATGGTTACTCTTATAGTATAGTACCGGAAGGATACAACTGTCACTGAGTTCACTACATCTGTGTGTCACTTGTCTGTGCATCATCTGATAATTGTTTATAGTCAGGCTGACAAGGTTGTGTATACTACCAGAATGCTAAACAGTGACAGTTAGTAACAGTATCACCCACAGCAGAGTGCCAAACCATGTCACACACATGTGTACCCATGTTAGAACATATCTGTAGTAGTATGCATACTGGCCACCAAGAGATACTCAGAGATGTTAACACTGTGTGATACAGGGTATGTCACACATCCCATGTGTCTAGTATGCACGTACATACAGACAGTGCACCCCCACCATGTTCACAGATGTACACCTGCAAATCTGTACTGCACACATCACACAAGTACTGTCCACTCACCAACACATGCTGCCAACACTACACACTGCATCCATGTGGCACATGGGCAAACAAGACATACTCAGACATAACACAGGTGTACACAATACGACATTGACAATCATAGCTTCGATGCACCATGCCTGCTCAGATATACCTACAAGGATATCATTACACTTTCCTGTCGACAATCTGGTGACATTGCTACACTGCTACAAAGTCACTGTGTTAGCCTGTTCCTGCATCAGTATTACAGATGACAGGAGGTGGCACAGGTCTCATCATATGCACAGGGTGTGCTGCCGGTTTGCCAGAGCCCGACATTGACCCATCCAATCAACATGTCTGTGTGTGTGTGTGTGTGTGTGTGTGTGTGTGTGTGTGTGTGTGTGTGTGTGTGTGTGTGTGTTTGTGTGGGACAACAGTACAGCATGGACCAATGTTGATATGATGTGTGTGTGTCTGTGTGAGCCCTAGGTGTTAGGTTTATGTTTGTGTGTCTGCATTCACACAGCTCCACCATGTGGCTGCCATATACAGGAGATTGTGGGACAGCCACAGACTGTACCTGCCAGGCTGTACAGATCATTGTCTCTGGGCACAGACACGGAACCTGTGCCTGGCAGGGGTGCTATGGACAGTATCGGGTACCAAGCCTGACTGGGTACTATCATCAGAGGCAGAGGTATGTCGACTGGAGTTATGTCCCTGCTGGGACTGCCCAGAGCCATGTGCACGTGGTCTACTAGGATGGTTGATGGACAGGCCAGCCCCAGCATTGCTGGGGCTGGTACTGGCACTACGGGAGTGGCTGTGATCTGTGTGTCATCCGCGATGACTGCCAGCTGCTGATGTTGATGGCATACGTCCGTGTTGATGTCTCAGCCATCCCACATGGTCCTGGCTCATAGGAAATACATTTTGGAGGGCATCTAATGACTCCCCCCAACGTCTATCAATGACCTCGGTGTAATTACATATGGCACCGGCAAGGTCACGGATACTGTCATTGATAGTGGTGTTAAGGGCCCTCTGCGCCCTTAGTCCCTGTCTGGTGTACCGTTCCGTACGTGCCTGTGCCTGCATTACAGACCAGAACATAGCTGAGGTTGTAAGACCTGTGGGGGCACGTCTGCCAGGGTCAATACGACCAGCGGTGCTCCCACGAGAACTCCTGGACATCTGCCTATGTGGTACTTTTCCATGGATCTGGGTATGGCTGCTGTGAGGGGATGCATGTGCCATGGATACCACACTCTCCTGGTCAATGCCAACTGTATGTTGTCCCTCGGCTACGGCCATTGGTGATGAGGGATATATTGGCAGTATGAGTGTGTGCATAGATGGGGTTGAAAGCAGTGTACTGTCGATTGGTGGACCAACAACAGACCATGTCAAACCTGCCTGTGCCACAATACATGTCTCATCATCTCCACTAATTGTGGCAGTGACTTCAGGTTGCCTGCTGTATTCAGCCAACCCAACCTCTGCACCTGTGAGAGTAAGACAGGAAACACACTTTACAATCTGTACATGATGTTATCACACATGCACACATGCACACATGAACACATGCACACATGAACACATGCACACAGGAACACATGCACACATGAACACATGCACACAAGAACACATGCACACATGAACACATGCACACATGCACACAGAAACACATGCACACTCCTCACTACAGCAGATACACACACACAACAGCAATCCAAAACATACTCAATAGTGGTTGAAGGTGGGTGATAGTATCACAAGGCAAACTGTCATGTCACACATGTCAGCATGCAGAATAAGTGTTGATCATGTCCATGCAGTGTGAGTGTAGACAGCCATAGTTAATGACAGTGTACATGGCTGTGGTGCATTTGTGTACATGTTCAGTGATTGCCTAGACCCTGGAACACAATGTGTACAAGGACACAACATTTCTGTGCAAGTATTATAAGCTCTGCAATGTCCTGTGCACCATCACTCACAGGTATACATACCATGGCTGCATGTGTTATTTGGGAGTCACATGGATTTCCATGTCTGATTGCAGTGTCTGTGTCTGTAGCAGATAATTGTGGACACAGGTGCAGCACATGCATGTTATGTACACACACGGGATGAGTGGTGCATGTATATGTGATAGAATATCAATCCTGGACATGGCCATTGTACAGTGGTTATGGTGAGTGTGGGTCATATTCCAGATATGCCAGTGCCAGCCATGACATTGCATGATACATGACTGCAACATTAAACATCACACATACCCAATGTGTGTCATGTGACCTATATACCCAATAGCATTCCAGGACAAATATGTATCAATTTGTACAGAATGCGACTGCTATGCATATTGTGTATAGTTGCATGTGTTTGCACACATACAACATGCTATGCATAATATGTATAGGTGCATATGTGTGCACACACACAACATGGAGGTGCAAAGCAATGACAGCTATGTGTAGTACTGTGGTCACTGTAACTGTATGGGGTGTAGTACAATTAACCATCATCATCATGCATCATGTGGTCACTCAAGGCCACAAAAGTGTGCTTGACCACCGCCTAGCATGCTGTACCTGAACCGCAGTGCTGTGGCTAAGTTCACAATTACACAGCCACGTTGCACAAGGGTGTGTGAGGTGCCCAATAGGGAGAATTGCCTAACATGACTGTGTTATGTATTGAAGAGTGTTGCTCAGCCCCATGCTAGGCCCATACCCCTCAGGTATATTATGTGTGGTGTGTGGATGACATGTGGGATACTGAAGTGTGACCTGGCAGCGGGTGTCTGGTTACACTATGTGTAGCATGTGGAGGTGTACTGCGTATGACAAACATGTTATGTTGTATACATGTGTGTCAACTATGCCTATCCAATGTGCAGTACAGTGTTGCCACATTTGTGTCTGATGCTCTGTGCATTGCATGTGATTGAGGCAGCTACTGACTTTACTGAGATGTTTAATATCTCACAGCAAACATGCACAGCATGCATTATGCGTAGGTGTGTTATGTGTACATGGCCTACACCTCACCTATGACATGCACAATTCAATACCAATTTTAAAGTGCTAACACACTCACCAGCATGTATTGACTGCCCTGCTGTCACACCAGAGGGACCTACAAGAATATGACACAGTTTGTCAGTGGCCACATCTGTGGCATTGCTACTGTGAGTGTGCTAAGCTACAGTAGAAAAACAGGCATAGGTGTACAGATACTATTCAAAATATCAGTATTGCACACAATAGGCAGAACAACTGCTAAACACAGTACACATCTCACATATGCATAATCTAACAATACAGGTAACAGTAGTCTACAGCTAGGGCATGTTACCTGCACGCTCCATGTCACCATGCTGGGTGGCTCCGGCCTCCATGATGACGCATGTGTGATGTTGTTGCTGCTGTAGGCCAGGAGCCACCACACTTAGGAGCAGTTTCTCCACTCTGGTGAGGGGGAGATGTATGGCCACCCCACCACCTGTGGCAAGCTGTTGTCTATGGATATCAGACGCACGCCGCCGGACATGTCTAATTAAATCACTGCAGTGATGGCGTACCTGCTCATATGTCTGGTTATGCATGCCTATGTCATTTACCCGACGGACAAGATCTTGCCACAGTGCAGTACGCTCATGCTGGTGCTGGCTGGCCCTGGAAAACAGCAGGGTATAGTGCTGAACCAGGCCGTGGTGGATTTCCTGTTCCTCTGCGGCTGTGTAGGATGGATTCCTTTGATGAGCCATAAGTCTGGAAGACAAGTAAACGATGTGTGTGAGCAAGTCATGTGGCACACAACATTATACAGTACAGATATCAGTTAACTGCCATATATAGCATCTGTTCGTCTGTCAGAGGATACACACATTCAATATCACATATCATTGCTCAGCCCACAACTGGCTGTCAGTGCCTGCCACACTCCATATAACAAACTAGTATACACCAGTACTCAGCACACTGTTTGGGATTCAATGCACAGCCTCGCCACGGGGGTACATATCAAGCTAATGCATGAAGAAATATGTCATCCATTGCAATGAATGTGAAGTACAGTTACAGTATTACCAGTAACCCACCCTAGTCGTTGATGCCATACCCCTACCTAACATATGTGCACAGTTGTTAATATAGCTGGCATACTGCTGTAACAGAGTATACATGTTGCTAGGTATACACGCAAACCTTGCAACACACATGTGATTGCAGACATGGTACAGGCATCATTACACACACATCAGACATTCATACAACACACAAATGTATGCTGACACAGATGAGCATTTCCTGTGTACCTTGCAGTACTGTGTGCCCCTACTTATAGATACCTATGCCTGAGGTATGTAATCTGTGCAGACTACAGGAAACACACAAGACAGTGCTACCAGGGAATGTAAACATACACCATACTGTGCTGTTTAGGCCTACAGCTTCAGGTAGTACAACAGTTCAAATGTCAGCCGGATTCACCAGCAGTACTACTTACTGAGCATATATGTATTGCTTCAGCCTACGATGGGACACCACAGTCGTACACAAGGAACTACATCACAACATATGCTATCCTACTATGTCTGCATCCCAATAACTGACACATCTTTCTCTGGCATCACACCTAGGACACAAACGACCATGACAGAAACAACCTCACAGTAAGCTATCACACAGTTACAGACCTTGCACACATTCACTGTCACACTCATTCTACCTCACATAGCAGGTATTGCACTGAGTGCATGTGTGTGTGCATTGTGTCATAGGTAGGTAATACGCTATTGGCCCTAGGGCCTACAGCAGCCTAGCGATATGCTACCCTGGCCTTTGACACACATGTAATTTGATTTCACTTGCTCCTGTCAACTGGATACACAGAGGTGATTCCCAAGGTGTGTTACCTATCCCTCAGACAATCATCAAGGGTATGTACGACATCTGCTACTGAGGAGCCTTGTTTGTTAATGCTGGGTGGTTTACTCCAGAGTATGGCATATTTGCCAATAGGATCCTATCCCTCCAGTATGTACTGTTTAGTGAGGTGGCGGGGATTAGGGACCTAGGCCGTGTAGCCCAGTGGGATTGTGAGGTGTTGACATGGTGGTTGTCTGACTGCTATGGGTGTGACATACTTCAGTATGTTTGGCAGAGGTAACCTCTGGGTGGCCGGTATGCAACACACTGTAGCTGTGGTTATGTGAGTCAGTCTGCATAGGGTATGTGTTTGAGGGCAGTATTACTCTTTGTGAGATTTGTCTGTGGCCTTTCCACTTGCTGTAGTTGTCATATGAGGTACATACCACATGGGGCATTGTGATGAGTACAGGGGAACACTGACCTATATTTCCATACATGACACAACGTTTGTGATGACACGTACCACGTAGACAGATTACAAGACTAGTGTGGCACTGTGAATATCAAAGGGGAGGCTACTGTCCACCTGTTTCCCATGTTCCCTTCTGACACCTTGAGTGTTAGGCAGGCAACCACCTATCTGGTAGCTAGTGGATAAAGTGTTTTGGAATGGGGTATGGCATATATATATCTATATATATCTATATATATCTCTATATATCTATATATGTGTATATCTATATATATCTATATATGTATATATGTATATATCTACATATCTATATATCTATATATATCTATGTATGTGTCTCTCTCTCTCTCTCTCTCTGTATATATATATATATATATATATATATATATATATATATATATATATATATTATCTATATATCTATCTATCTATCTATATATATATATATATATATATATATATATACACATATATATATATATATATATATATATATATATATATATATATATATATATATATATATATATATACACACATACTTGTAAACATCTGTTGTATAGGCACATATACTGCCCACCTTTCATGGTAGGGATGTCAATTATGAAACAGTTGTGAGACATACAATTATGTAATAATATTGCACAGTGTTGTGCAGAATGCATTTCGCTGTCCTCAGGCCGTATAGCTGTAGCAGGCCTCACTGGCTGTAACTCAGTCCCACAGCATTTAACCACCACATGACAGATACCTGCACTGCTTGCTGTTTTCAATGCCACACACTACAACCTACATAGATATGTGCACATAGCAACCTTCAACTACATATATATATATCCAGCCTTCACTAACAGTTGCAGTATGTCCCTTGCCCTATGCACATCTGCATATACATACAGATACGGACTGCTATCACATATGGAGGGTTCACAGTATGTAGAGTACCCTTCAGACACATCATTCGGATGCCAGCAAATACATATCTGTTACATACCTTACCTTTGTATTTCTCACCTCTGTCTGTTGTACCTGTTGACGTGTTTTTTTTTTTTTTTTTTTTTGGTGTCTCCAACTGCCTCTGTTTGTTTGTCTGTCTATCTGTCTGTCTCTGTCTGTCTGTCTGTCTCTCTCGCTCTCTCTCTCTCTCCAGTTGCTGCAATGATATTATTGCATGTGTGGACAGCAAGTACAGGCTGCTTTTGTAGGTATCTGCACGTGTGCATGTGATAGCCTCTGCACCAATTGGTGCCCACCATTTAGTAATTGCATGCAGCCTGCTGTGTGGTAATTGCAGTTCTCACTGTGATTTCATGACACTGCTATAAAATGATAGGTTAGGTAGACTTAGGCCTTTCAGTTTTGCAAGGTGGGGACCATGCTTGTTTGCTGTGGACACTGTTGTGTCAGTCAGAAGGTTGGTATATGTCTCATATCTGAAGCTGGGTTGTAGCCAGTGAAATGCATGTTGTACTGAAACCTGACTGTTGCTTCTTCCAGTACAATCTTCTCAGTGTGTAAGTTTACTCACACCTCCTAATGCTAACACTGGATACATGGGAGTATGTACTTTCTTTTGGAATTAGGGAATTAACTGGCATATAACAGTAGTTATTGCAATGTATTCCTATGGCTTTCCTATTTTCCCTTTACATTCACTCCTTGTAATGCATGTTATATTTCTTTATTGCAATGTATTCCTATGGCTTTCCTATTTTCCCTTTACATTCACTCCTTGTAATGCATGTTATATTTCTTTATTGCAATGTATTCCTATGGCTTTCCTATTTTCCCTTTATATTCACTCCTTGTAATGCATGTTATATTTCTTTATTGCAATGTATTCCTATGGCTTTCCTATTTTCCCTTTACATTCACTCCTTGTAATGCATGTTATATTTCTTTCAGCACCAAGTTAGTGTATATTTGCTGTGGCTTAGTGGTACATCATGCAGACTGGTGAGTCCAAGGTGTTGGGTTTGAGACTGACAAGGGTATTTTATTTTGCTGCTGAGTAGTACACTTGTCATACAGAGTGACTAAGGCACTTTTAAGCAGTTGTAAGCAGGTTAGCGTGGGTTTGCGCGACACTTAGCGATGCTAAGCTAAGCTTAGCTTAGCTTATCATATCTTAGCAATGCTAAGCTAAGCACACACATGTGCACACTGCTGCAAACACGCTTACTACTGTTTACAAGTGCTCACTCCCGCTAACCCCCGCGCTCATTTCTTTGACAGAAAAGTACATGGGGAGATAGGAATGTGGTGATAAAGGGTGCACAAAGAGGGGAAGACAGTAGGGAAACCAGCTTGGGATGTACAGGATGGGTGTGGAGAAGGTCGATAGCTGCCCATTTCTTTACCAGCAACAGCTGTGCATATGCAATACATTAGGTGGGATATTTGAAACCTTCCACCCCTGAGAGAGGGGTGAGGGCAACTAAGTATGTTGTACTACCAATTATGAATATCAGGCACATGCACTGTTTGTGAACTGCTATACTGTCATTAGTACGTTACTCACTTCTGAACAGTTTATGGTTTGTTTGCGTTGACATTAGCACAGTCTGCTCAGGACAGCTGGACATATTTCTGTACTGTGTATGCCTACCTACACCCTTGGTTGTGCCTGACTACATGGGTATATAGTACCTTTGGGTAGAGGTGCAGAACTGCAGAGTGCATTATTTATTATCGTGTGATGTTTATCTTGCTGAACATGCAGAGTTGCTGTGTACCTGTAAGTCTATAAAGGCTAGTAATCTGTCTGAGTAGCTCCCACCTGTGGACATATCCAGATGGTAGACATAGGTTAACCTAGTATTCATTGATTGTGCACCACACCAGTCTTTTCAGCACCTGAACAATGGCATTGTTACAGGTGGTTGCTAGCAGTACATGGCTACATCCTTTGATATTTCTGTGTTGTACTCCTAAATAAGGGCATACCTATGGAATTCATTCTACAGCTATTTGCAGAGTGTGTAACAGCAGACTGGCTGATATGCCTGTGTGTTTCTGACACTTCCAGGCCTCAGATACTCTCAGGTATATATTTGAACAGCCTCAGGGAAAGGTACATATCAGTGGGATACACCTGTGATATATTTCAGATATTTTGCAGTTGAGACTGGGGTATTCAGAGCATATGTATTACTACACCATTTCTGACGTGCAAGCAGTGTCTACTCTCACTTATTGACATTTATCATTAAGTGGGATTCCCCATTTTTCTGCGTACTGTTAGTACATTTTACAGGGAGTCAGAGGTGCACAGCTAACATCTGTTTGCAAATCAGGGACATCCCTGTAAATCAGTCACAGTTGGGAGGTGTGGCCTCTGACCTATTCAAATATGCCAGTGTTTATCCTGCTCTGATACTGTGTGTGGTTTCTAAGGTGCTACTGTAACATTATTCACTACTAGCATGGCTGCTTCTCTTATCACAGTCATGTAATGCAATTCCACAACAATTGCTGGTAAAGATACACAGAACAAGCTTTGTGTTATGGCCTTCCTATTTTCCCTTTACATTAACTCATTGTAATGCATGATATATTTCTTTCAGCACAAAGTTCTTGTATATCTGCTGTGGCTTAGTGCTACTTCATGCAGTCTGATGAGTCCAAGGTCTGGGGTTTGAGACTGACAGGGCTATTTTATTTTTATGCTGAGCAGTACAAGGGCCCTCTCATACAGAGTGACTAAGGAACTTTTAATCAGTTGTAAGCTGGTTTGCCTGGGTTTGCGTGACACTTAGCAATACTTAGCTAAGCGCACACATGCACACACCAGCTTACTACTGCTTAAAAGTGCTTACTCCCGCTAACCCCCGTGCTAATTTTTTTGCAAGAAAAGAAAATGGGGAGATAGTAAAGTGGTGAAAACGGGGGCACAAAGAGGGAAAGACAGTAGGGAAACCAGCTGGGATGTGCAGGAAGGGTGTAGGGAAGGCCCATAGCTGCCCATTTCTTTACCAGCAACAGCTGTGCATATGTTCATAATTTGGTGTGAAATTTGCAACCTTCCACCCCTGAGAGAGGGGTGAGGACAACAGAGTATGTTGTAGTGCCAATTATAATTATCAATTTACATGTCCGGCGGACATGTGTGCGAAATGGGCAGCTATGTATGGGGCGTAATTTTTTTGTGGGAACAGCTTGCCCATTTTTTTTTTTTTTTCAGGTGAGAGTGGAATGTGAGGCAGGGGATGTAGGTATATTTGGGGAGGTAGGTTGGGGAGGTAAATGGACAAGACAAACAAGATGCATACAGGGGTGGTATTTGACACATGGGGTGGGTGAACACAATTGATGGGGAAGGTTGTTTGGAAATCGCAAGCCCATGAGCCTACAGATGGTAACAGTGGAACTGAAATCCCCACCCATGGGCAGTCACCACTGCACCTTCACAGCCCCAAGGGTGGCTGTGCTGGGGGCTGAGTAGAATGGGCAGGCTCACCCGAGAGACGCGCCACTCTCACCTCGAGCTGGTGTAGGGGATCAGCGACTGAACGCTGGATCTCCCTACGCACCACAGCCCGGACCCTTCGAAGGGTGACAGGTGGCCCTTCTCTGCCCACGCTTGCACGGTGGGGACGAGCCCCATCCCCTGCAGCGCTTCCACCCGAAGGTGGTAGAGGACCAACAGAGGAAGGGAGCCTGGGCTGGGCACTGAAGCTGCTGGTGCCAGGTGCACTCGCCAACTGAGGAGGGACAGGTGGGTCCGCTGGTATCAGCCTTCCCATATGTTCTGTGAGTAGGTGTGGCTAATTACAACATAAACAACAGCATTCCAGATTAGTTGTAACAGCATGCAGTAATATTCTCATTAACCCAATGCACCAATGTTCCAACAGTTGAACAGCAAGCATAACACATGCATATATTGAACGACAGTGGATATTCCAACAGCATGCAGGGATGTTTGGTAGCAACAGGCCACCATGAACGTAGCATTTGAACAGGGCACATGCATCAACATGAATGCAAATATTTATAAAACAATAGGACATATGTCCCAAAAAATCTTTAAGATTACACATACCCATTGAGGTGTGGAATTGCATGTTTTATGCATAAACAGTAACGTGTAGAAAAGAACCTCAGTTAACATGTTATAATTACTTTTACTCTACACTACATTCCTAGTGACTGCAACTGTATATTCCCTACATGTATTATTACACTTGCCACCATGCATTAGGTTGTGTAATGGGTTTGGCTAGTTCAATATATACTTGACCTATATCTGACATACTAACTGTCCAAGATGCTGATGTTACTGCTACATATTTCATGATTGCTTTTATATTTCTTTAGCTACATTGGATGTTTTCACATGACATTTTCACTTCAGTTTGTACAGAACCCTGCATTTATGGAAGCGCAATCACATTTCTGGGGAACATATTAGCTTGCTACTCGTGTGCAAGCTTTACTTATGCATGCCAGCCAGTAACTGACTGTTGAGGACTGTATATATGCTTCACAGCTACTAGCACTTCCATCACCAACTTTAGATGGGACTGCAGAACTCTGGGTTGTCAGCACTTTTTAAAACAGTACTATATGTATAATGCAAGGGTACAACAACAATTCAAACTAAGTGACACACACACACTCTGGGTTTTAAACCTTTATTACTGACATTACACACTTTTCCACAGACTCACACCTTTATTTGTTGTAACAGTGCATATGGAAGACATATTCAAGACAGATTAGACCTTTATTAATGGGTTAGAACACACTTTTTCAGGCTCAGTCACTTATGTTATATGACAGTACCTGCAGAGATTTTATTCCAGACATAGGTTACCTTTCTTAATGGGTTACTACGCTCTTTTTCTAGCTCTATGAATTGTCGTATAACAGTACATGCAGAGAACTTATTCAGGCCATTTTATGGCTGTATTATTGTACTACAACACTTTATTTCATGCTCTCTCCCCTATTTTATATAACAAAACATGCAAAAGAATCACTAACCTGCCTGGTGGCGCAGCCTTTGCAGCCTATCAGCATAGGCTTGTTGATTCGCAGCACGGACACCTGCAGCTGTAAAGTAAATGAAGGGATATTGAGCCATACCTATCCATTATACCAACTCAATTATCAATTCTTACATACTGCATTCCATGGCTACATACTCAGTCTTGGGGCATCCTGCATCCCACGGGCCTCCTGGATCCATTGGTTCAAGCGGTCCTCCTTCCATCTCTTCATGTCTGCATGGTGGTGACGGACCTGCTCACTGGTGCGAGGAACACCTGTGGCACTGGTGAGGTCATGAGCTAACCGGTTCCAAGCCTCAGCCTTGTATTCTGTCCCTTGGAACTGGCCCTGCAGGAGTCTGGACTCATGATGGTGGACAAGGAGCCAAACCATGTATTTCGACTCCTCGATGCCCCAACGCTGTGCTCGGAAGCGTGAACCCTCTCCTGCACCTGCCATTCTGACTGCAAATGTGAGCTACAATCAGTTATGGCAAGTATTACAACCTATGGGGCTTAAATATGCCGCATTTCCCGCACTTTTTTGTGATTGGCCGTTTTTGAGAATTATAAGCTGACTGCAGAACTGCTTAGTAATGGTTCATCTACCATTTCTAAGTATATGTATGTTAATAGTGGGTGCTTCTTCTAAGTTGTCATGGCTTAGTGGTTCTTTACTTTGATTATGATGCGCAGGGTCCTGGGTTCGAACCTTGTCATTGTTTTATTTTATTACTGTCTAGACAGGATAGGGGGTGTGGCTGCATTTAAGCAACTTAGCTCTACGTTGCTCCCCGGTGCCCTACAGTGCCCTGGTTGGCGTGGCGCACACGTCCGCATAAACACATTGCGCTGGGTAAAGCGCTTTTAAACTTTGGGCAACTCTATTGCACTGGGTAAAGTGCTTTTAAACTTTGGGCAACTCTATTGCACTGGTTAAAGCGCTTTTAAACTATGGGCAACTCTTTTTAACTGGGTAAAGCGCTATTAAACTATGGTCACCTCTGTTTAGCTGGGTAAAGCGCTGCTTAACAGCAGGCTATTATATATCTGAATCCTTTAAAAATATATATTTTGTTCACTGATACATTGGCCATTTCACTGCTTTTAATAATATTTTAATCATATATGTCTGGTATTATTTCAAATACTGATTTAAAACATAAATAAGAAAGGGAGTGGTGGGACTCGAACCATGAATGCCTTCTCTTTGGGCATACGCTCTACCATTAAGCTATTGCTATTTGGCTTAATTTGCATAAGTAGTTCTTATATTCTCTTCAATGTCACAAGTGCTAACTGTGGTTAAGCAATGGGCACACCCATGCAAACAAGCGCAAATACGGGCAGCTATATCGTGGATTTAAAAAAAATAAAATTAATATTTTACGTTTTATAACTGTGATGGGGGTTTACAGTGTCAGAGAGAGTGGTGTTGGGTGCAAGTACATTTGAGCGAACTCGCTCTTGTCTGTTGACATTATGCTTTTTAAAACCTTGCAGGGGCGTGGACTTTTAGACTGCTCGGCAGTCGGACACGACCCCAGCTTTCCTACTCATTCCGTGTAAGAGTTACGGATGAGTCAGTGTGCCCTCATGAATATTCATGGCACGCTGACGTCATACCGTTCAACTGCAGCCTCAGAGTAAGACATAGTAAGTCTTACGCGGAGGTTTCATGAATCCGGGGGAGTGTCTTTTTGTGTATTATATATTTCTCCTTGCACTATGAATATTAGTCACTTCCTTTTTCTTCCTCGTTATTTGTTGTGAGTTACTCAAATGTTTTTTTTTTTTTTTTTTCCTACATGCTCTGAAGCCTCAGATTGCTTTATACTTGTATTCTGAAGTTCAAAGTCGCCATCTGTTGTATCATGTTTTAAGGGGTTGAGTAATATTTACTACCAGGTCACTTCCATTGCTTAATATGTCCTGTTTGTACTTTGCCTATTGATATTTATCTTGTTAGCCCAGTCATTAATATAGGCAAAAACAAAGTTCCAAGCTGTGCCAACTGCACAAGCACAATCATCTGCGGTATATCTAGATTTTTTACTAACCACAGTAACCAAGACATTAAACATTTGACATGAGGAATACAAGACTTCAATATTATCATGTGTTGCCTTTATATATGCACAGCATTTAGTACTTTGGTATACTGGATGAGATACTTAGGCTTCAGCAAATCGATTATGGTGTACTCATTAAAAAATCATTCTCAGCTACAAACAAAGATTTTTTAAACAAAATATTGACATGCGTAACTACAAAATTTCCAGAAATTGTAACTAGTAATTAAAGTCAAATTGTGAGAAGAAATTGCACAAACACTATGCAAATAAATATTAAAATTGGGGCACTGAGCTAGTATTGCACAAAAGGAAATAAGTTATGAAGTAGTTATTCTGACCAACTGTACTAGTTGTGGTAGCCACACTAAAATGCTTGATAGTCTTTATGCTATGCAGTAACTTACACTCACTGTCATTTGCAGTCACAGCTTGTGGTATCAAGCTTAGCCTCTTGGGATAGAGGTAAAAAATGAAAATATAAGTCAAAATAAAACTTCTCCTACCAAGCAGTTGCACAATAAATCACAAAATATCACTGGGTTGTTTAATATCAGCTCTGGTCTATAGGCTATGTAATTGTCCTTGAAGGATGTAGTTTTACATTAAAAATATACATTATGTGAGTATTTACTAATAACCACACACACACACACACACACACACACACACACACACACAAGCGCACACACACACACACACACACACACACACACACACACACACACACACACACACACACACACACACACACACACACACACACACACACACACACACACACACACACACACTCAAACACACGCACATGCACAGGTAGACACACACTCACACTCCACAGTCATATATACATGGTCACATGCACACACATTTAAATGCATTAGTTAGGCTTTCATTTTTTTCCTATGGTAATTATATACATCAGTTTATTGAAAGAAAAACAAGTAATTAACAAAGAAAATAAAAAAAAGGATTCAAGTAGCAAAAGTAATTGCAACAGCAGTTTAGCCTTATAATTTACTGCCTTCTGCACTTGTTTTTCATCATTTGTTAATTTAATTGCATTTTTTAAACTGTATTTGCTGTAATAGTGCTACACACTCAAGTGTGCTAGCCAGCACTGTATTTCAATTGTATTTATTGCTGTTTTAGCTGCTTTTCTGTAGGGAAAAAAAAAAAAATCTAAGCGTGTTTCCTGTCTTTCCTGTAACGAGGCTAGTCTTGCTGTATCCAGACTGTTGGTAAGCTTCTGAGCCCCCCAAACCTTTCTGTTTTGGATGGAAGCCTTCTAGCTTATCAGTGGGAGTGGAAAGCACTAGGTAGCCTATCTACCAAAAGAGGATTTGGTTTTGGCCCAGAAATTGTAGTTTATTGGCTATTTGGGCAGTTTTACCATCTCTTTCAACTTTCTGGTTTAAAAGCCCGAATTTGTGTTTGTTCTCCACCTTTCCTGTAACTAGTCTGGTCCTGGTACAGATTTGCTGTATCCAGAACTCTTTGTAAGCTTCTGAGCTCCCAAAGCCTTTCTGTGTTAGAAGGAAGCCTTCTAGCTTATTAGTGGGAGTGGTAAGTACAAGGTAGCCTATCTACCATAAGAGGAGTGGTTTTGGCTCAGGAATTGTAGTTTATTGACCATTTGGGCAGTTTTTCTATCTCTTTCGACCTTCTGGTTTAAAAGCCCATATTTGTGCTTGTTTCCTGCCTTTCCTGTAACTAGTCTAGTCCAGATACAGATTTGCTGTATCCAAGACTGTTGGTAAGCTTTTGAGCCCCCCAAGCCTTTCTGTGTTGGAGGGAAGCCTTCTAGCTTATCAGTGGGAGGGGTAAGCACTAGGTAGGGATTTATATTATAACCGCAAAAGCCCGTTTCAGTGAATACGTAAACATCGACACATATTGTGCAAACCGCAAATACACTGAATGCCCTAAACTGCAAAATTCAAAATCTCGAATCGGCATAGTTGGCCCTTCTGCGGTATAGCTCCATAAGGTAAGTTTGCGATAGTTACGGACCTTAGGGTTAGGTTGCGGGTTAAGGTAAGTGCATAGATAGTAATGTATGTAAGGTTTAGTGTAGGGTTAGAAGTAGGGTTTCAGTTAGTGTATGTATGTAGTTTATTTATTTTGTTTGGGTGGGTAGTATGTAGCGAGTGGTGGGGTTGGCCAACTATGCCGGTTTGAGATTTTGAATTTCACAGTTTCGGGCGTTCAGTGTATTTGCGGTTCTCTCAATATGTGTTGATATTTACATATTCGCTGAAACGGGCTTTCGCGGTTAGGATATAGACCCCTAGGTAGCCTATCTACCACAAGAGGAGTGGTTTCTGGCCCAGAAATTTTAGTTTTTGTCCATTTGGGTAGTTTTCCATATTTTTCAACTTTCTGGTTTAAAAGCCCACGTTTGCGCTTGTTCCCCATCTTTCTTGTAACTAGCCTAGTCCAAGTACAGATTTGCTGTATCCAGGACTTTTTGTAAGCTTCTGAGCCCCCCCCCCGCCTTTCTGTGTTGGAGGGAAGCCTTCTAGCTTATCAGTGGGAGTGGCAAGTACTAGGTAGCTCATCTACCACAAGAGGAGTGGTTTTTGGCGCAGAAATTGTAGTTTATTGACCATTTGGGCAGATTCTCCATCTCTTTCAATTTTCTGGTTTAAAAGTCAACATCTGCGCTTGTTTTCCACCTTTTCTGTTACTAATCTAGTCCAGATATAGATTTGCTGTCTCCAGGACTGTTTGTAAGCTTTTGAGCAGTGCCAAAGTCTGCTCTTCAACTTTTCCCTTAGATCTGCTAGTTCTCTCCTCTCCTGCACTTTTACTAGCTTGCTAGTTTAGCACTTTACCAGACCCTTGTAGCAATTACTGTAGTGCACAAAAGTGCTACCAACACTAAACGTTCTACAAGGAAACAGCCCCAGTACTTATTAAAGCCCACCCCTCCAGGCATGTCTAAAGGTCAGTTCCCTGTGCTTTCCCCTATTAACCTGGTGAACTTGGGCATCCTGAGGCAATATAGCAACTGCCTCATGTACACTAACAGCCCTCTCCTCTTACCCCCAACAATCAGACTTGTGAGAGATGGACTTATATATCCAAACTGGAAGCCACGCACTCTCCAGCCAAGACCGGAATAGCTGGTCAAGAGGAGAAGGTCAACACTTACACCACACCACATGGAACACATAGCCCTCCAGAACACAGACCAGCATTACCTTAACATAAAAACACAAACCACACACCCGCCTTTGCAGAGGCTCTCAATAAAAA
This sequence comes from Protopterus annectens, assembly GCF_019279795.1. Taxonomy (NCBI): domain Eukaryota; kingdom Metazoa; phylum Chordata; order Ceratodontiformes; family Protopteridae; genus Protopterus; species Protopterus annectens. The sequence goes on along the minus strand of NC_056730.1, from coordinate 1,002,054,020 downwards.
TCTAACCAAACAGCAGAGACCTCCAAGGCAGAAACGCACTTGACCACCGCAACACAACACTAATCACGAGGCACATAACTCTCCTAAACAGTGTGCCACTCAACCAACGCCCCTGAGGCAAAACAGCATGCCCAACACACTAGTCATAGGTGACTCAATAGTGAGGCACACTGATGTTACACTCACTAGGTTGAATAAGGAGAAAGTAGCAGTCATCTGCCTGTCAGGCATCAGGATCTGCCACATAACGCATGCACTCAGGTCCCTCAACAACAGGTACAAATATGACTCTGTCATTGTACATGTGGGTGTGAATGACCTGAGACGTACCTCCCTGGACTACATGAAAAGAGACATGGAGGAGCTCTCGGATTATGTAGCCCAGGTGGGTATGACCCTAGCCCTGAGCAGCATCCTACCATCACCCAGAATGATAGCACAGTACAAGCAGAAAATGACTGATTTCAACTACTGGCTAAGTTTCTGGTGTCATTCTAAGGAGCTCCAGTATCTGTCTGCCTGGGATGACCTGATTGACAGACCTCAATGCTTTGCCAAAGATGGCCTGCATCTGTCACTCCTGGGGTTCCAGATACTGGCCAAGGCTCTTGCCACCCCTATAGTGCCTTTTTTACTTGGTGTTCCAAAGGCCAGATTACCACCATAACAGCTACAAACAAATGCAATTTGAGGGTCATGCTGCTCAACGCTAGAAGTCTAAATCTCAAAATGCACTCACTTGAAGAACTCCTTAAAATGGAGAACATCGACATTTGTGCTGTAACAGAGACCTGGTTCAAGGCAGCAGAAAGCACCCCTACACTACCAGGCTACAACTCATTCCACACCTTTCAATCCCAGAAGTTGGACCGAAGCTCTAAAGGCGGTGGTGTTTCCATATTCATAAAGGATGCGCACACCTCCAGACTGGTAGCTCAACATAAAACATCTGAGATACTTCAGGTGCAGCTAACATTGGGTAAGACAGCGATTCTGGACGTAGCCTGCTATAGGTCCCCAACCATGTCCCAAGAGTCACACTCCACATTCCTAAGCACCCTGGAGAATATTAGGGTCCAACCTAACACTCTCATATTGGGAGACTTCAACTACCACTCCATTAATTGGGAAAACTACTCATGTACCAATACACTTGCCCAAAGCTTTCTGGAGTTCATTAATTCCAATGCCCTGGACCAACTCGTTCTTACCCCCACTAGAGGTAGCAACATCCTTGACCTGGTCATTACTAATATGGGTGACCGTTGCTCTACACCAATAGTCATCCCCTCCCTGGTTATATCCAATCACAAGCTAATCACTTTGGAAATCCACATCCCTCCCACACCCCCAGCAAAGGTAACCACCATGAAAAACTTCTACAAAGCTAACTTTGGGCTACTAAAAACAGAGGCGGCTAACTTCATGGCACTCATGCAAATGGAGAATAGTTGCATGACTGCCATATCATACACCAATGCACTGTATGAACACATGCACAAATGCATGGATCTCCCATACCCAATAGAACTAAGATGCTCTCCTCAAAAAAAAAAAGGAAGCCAATCTGGTGGTCCCCTGCCATAAACAAACTCTACAACAGAAGGAGGAAACTGTAGCGGAATAAGGTGAAGTCCCAAGACTGGAAAAACTCCCTTATCAGCCTCAGCAAAAGGTTGAGATCCCTCATCAAATCCTCTTAAGCTAGCTATGAAAACAGAATTGTAGCAGATACTAAAGACATCCACAAGGCCTTCTATAGTCATGTAAAGAATCTCCATGGCAATACCCAGATTTGCTTTGAGCTCCTGCACAATGGTATCTCCTATACCGAGCCAACAATTATTGCAAATATACTGGTGAACAGATTCAGTGCTAACTTTACCCCCCCCCCCCAAAGGACCAATCACAATACCAGTAGATTGCCAGGCACCCAGTATTTCTGCTGCACAGGTTAAAACAGCACTGTCCAAGGCCAAGAATCCAGCTTCTATGGGACCTGACAGTATTCCTGGCTGTGTTTTACATGAACTACAGAGTGAACTGGCACCTCACCTGTGTGTCCTGTTCAGTCACAGCCTTACCTCAGACTTTGTCCCTACCGAATGGTGCACTGCTACAGTCATCCCTCTCCACAAAGGAGGAGCAACTACAGACCCCAGGAATTAACGACCCATTAGCCTGATGAGTCTGATATGCAAAGCTATGGAACACATCATCATGGAGCTAATAAACAAGATTATAGGGAATTGCCAGACTCTGGATCCTACACAATTTGGTTTTGTGAAGGGTAGATCATGCCTGCTCAACTTGATTGACATTTTTGAGCCAGTCCCCAGAGCTGTGGATGAAGGTAAGGTGGTTCATACAGCCTACCTTGATCTGGCCAAGGCCTTTGATACCATTCCCCACTCAGGAATAATAGAAAAACTTATTAAGCCAGGCATAAACCCCTATATCACTAGTTGGGTTGCAAACTGGGTCACAGATAGAACCCACAGTGTGAAAGTAGCTGACTCCAAGTCAGACGGTCAACGTGTCATGAGTGGAGTCCCACAGGGCTTGGTCCTGGGTCTTCTCCTGTTTGGTATCTACTTCTCTGAAGAATACGCCAACATAAAGGGACTTTGGCTGACAAAGTTCGCAGATGATTGCAAGTTGCTAGCTATTATTAACTCCCCAAGTGATGACAAACGACCAACTGAAGCCAAGAAACCAAAAAATATAGTCCACAGCAGAAAGAAGGTAAATGAAAATCCAGTAGGTGAAATTCAACAAACAAATTTATTGGATAAAAACCACACAGTAACAAATCCCTCAAGTGCTTTCGCTCAGTACAATACTGAGCTTTATCAAGATGAACACCACGTAACAACTGCTCCTATTTAAATACTAAAAAAATCATGTGATCAATTAAGTTAAAAAGGTAATTGATAAAATATCACCTGCAAGTGCTTGGTATTAAAAGGGCTACATGTAAAACCAGTTAAATAGCCTTGTCATAATATTTCTCATATACATAAAGGCTCAAAACATAAACTTCTTGCTAAACATTGTTCAACAACAATAAAACATTAAATGAATCATATTGCGATCAAGATAATAAATGCTAATGAATTCTAAATAAGTATGAAGAAAAAAAATAATAATAAAATAAATAAATAAATAAATAAATAAATAAATAAATAAATAAATAAGTAAAAAATAATGAATAAATATAAAAAATCAAAATAATAAAAAATGTATGAATGAATTCTTTGGGAGTGTATTAAGTATGTGAATATACCAATTTTATGTTGTATTATTATAATTTGGCTCTTCTTAATTTCAAAACACTGCTCAAGTTCATGTTGTCATTAAGCCCTGGCCATTTTGCAGCGTCCAACCTTAGTTGCCATATAAGCTCTTTATATTCCAGTTTACTCTCCCAATCACCCCCTCTACCATCCGATGTAAGCTGCTCTAAAACAATAAACCTAAGCTCCATGTTGGGACAGGACAATGAATGCTTATAAAAAGCATTAGATTCTTTCTTCTTTGTGATGTCGTATAAATGTTCATAAATTCTTCTTTTTAATGTCCTTTCTGTTTTCCCTACATAGAAGCTTTGGCATTTTAAACAAAAACCTAAATAAACAACATATTTTGTGTTGCAATTAAAATACCCACTTGCCCGACATATAAATTTCCTTGATGGAATATGTAAGGTGTCACCATTGAAAATGTTTGGGCACTGTTTACACATTCCACACTTAAATGTTCCTTTCTTGTGTCTAATGTTAACAGTTTCTGTTGTATGCTTTCTTTCAAACAATTCTTTCAAATTAGTGTCCCTTCACCTAACAAATTTGGGTTGCTTTGAAACCATCTCTGTTAATCCTTCATGTAATGAAAGTACGGGCCAAAACCTTAGTACTGCTTCCTCTATTAACCTAGAATTACTGGAAAAAGTGTGTGTGTATACATTTTGCTCAAACTTTTGGGGGTTGGTATTCAGCTCATCCACTAACGTGGTGGTAGATACTAATAAAGGTGGATATCTATCTTCCCTATGCGTACATACTTCTAAGGCCAGAGTGTTGACCAATGTGACAGGATAACCTCTTTCGTAAAACCTCTCTTTCAAGAAGTTCACCTCTTCTAAAAAATATTTTGTAGTACTGGTCATTCTGTATGCATGTATGAGCTGCCCTTTAACAATCCCTTTCTTTTGATAAAAAGGGTGGCTGCTCTCAAAGTGCCGGTATGAATTGGAATATGTTGGTTTCCTAAATACCTTTGAACCAAACCTGTTGTTGATAGTGTCTTTGAACAGGGTAATGTCCAAATAATTTAAACTTTTGTCACTGACAGAATGTGTGAAAACCAAAAATAAGGTGGTAGAGTTGATGTAACCAATGAAATTCAAAAATTCTTCTGTTGTTCCACACTATAAAAGGCATATGTCGTCCAGGTATCTAACATAATGTTTGATATGCTTCGCCCATGCCGTCGCAAATATAAAAGTCTGCTCCCATTTGTGCAGTACAATGTTCGGGTAGGTAGAAGCACCCGGAGCACCCATCGCCACACCCATCTTTTGTTTATAAATTTCACCATTGAAACAAAGGAAATTGTTACTTAATACGATTTCCATAAGTTCTACCAGTAAGTTGGAAACATTTGCACCAAGATTAGCCTCGTTTGCCAACACCTCATTAAACCAACTCAAACCCGTTGAATGGGGTACGCTCAGAAATAATTGTACAATGTCAATAGTTGTCATCAAAAGGTCAGGGTGATACAATTGAAATCCTATACCTTTAAGGAAGTCCCAGGAGTCTTTACAAATGTATTTCAAAGATGTGTGACTTCCAAATTGTATTTTCTGTCCTGTTTTATTCCTCCCTCCCTCCCCCCCCCTTTTTCCCTCCGTTTCCTCCCGCCTTTCCTCCTCCCCTCCCCCTCCCTTTTCTCCTCCCCTCCTCTTTTTCCTCCCTTTTTTTCTTCCCTTTTCCTTTTCTTTTCTTTTTTCTTTTTTCCTTTTACTACTCATTTCCTATTTCTTTTTTCTTTTTTCTATCTTTTCTTTAGTTAGCATTCTTAGTAGATTGTGATGTGTGATGTTGTTTATTTTTACTTCTGGCTATGTTACACATATTAACTACATATTCCAGGCTTTAATAATAATTTTTTATATTTAAATAGTTTTTATAGTTTTTAATTAGATTAGGTTTTTGTTTCTATATATATTCTTGTATGGTATGACTATGTTATATGCCATTTTGAGCCTGATCTAAAGCCAGTATTTGCTGTTTGTAGAAAAAAGAGTTTTTACTATTTCTAATTTGCATAATTAATTGGGCTTCTACCCGCCAATTTGGCTTATTAAGTAGGGTGTGTTTGAGTATATATATTGATGTATTTTTTATAATCACTATACCCTGATGAAGCGCACTTGTTAGTGCGTGAAAGCGCTCATTTTACTCCAAATAAAAAGTCTTTTCATCATCGTGGTGGCTCCAGTAATTTGTTGGAATATTTCAAAGATGTAACAAATCCCTTGAGCACATGATCTATACATTTGCCTAAAGGTTCTAGGACACCTCCTTTACCAGAAACTATTTGTCTAAATTGCAATGGGTCCAAACCTTTGTGGGTTTTTGGAATACCAAAAATCACTGGGGTTCTTGGTTTGGCTACAAATAAATAGTTGTATAACTTTTCATTGAAAGTACCTTGCAGCAAATGATCTATCAACATGTAGTTTATTTTTGAGTATGCTATGAGTAACTCATTTCTAGATACTATGTCATATTGTTCGGAGTCCTGTAGCATGCAATGAATGTGTGTGTCATAATCCGTGTTATACATCAAGACCAAACCACCCCCTTTATCTGGCTTCATCACCCTACAGCCCTCCTTGGTAAGAAATTTAATTAAATTAGCCTCGTTTGAATCAAGGTTGTTGGAAGCCATAATGGGTTTTCTGGTATTAATGACCCTCATCTCTCTTTCCACTAACTCCTCAAACACTTTGGTGGTAGGGTGTACTGGAGGGTTGAAGGTACTCTTTCTTGAGAGTGCTGTGTCAAAATGGGGTTGTCCTTTAAAATGCAGTAACAAGTTCAACTGTCTAAAGAACATTTTGAGATCTATTAACTCTGCTTCTAAATTAAATGGTCGTGCTGGTACAAAGTGCATACCTCTTGTAAACAAAACAAAGTGCTCTTCACTAATGTGTATGTCCGTAAAATTATATACAGAAAAGTTATTCTCAGTTATCACAGTGAATTTCTTGGAAAGGTTGGGAAACTTGTCTGAATTCACATGAAAATCTGGGTCCAACTGTGAATGGACATTCACAATCATTTGTTCCCTCTCTTTGGTGGAAATCTGGTCCCCCTCCCCCCTGATTTGTCTGGGGGAAATGTAAAATCCTGGTGTGAGTTTTTTCTTTCCTTTTCTGCCAACCTCTCACTCCTTCTGGGTACCTCAACATTTGTATCAGTGTCATTATTGTTATGGACACTAAACAGCTACGAGGGGTTGTGATTAGCCCATCTGGTCTTCATTGGAAGTGGGTAGGCTATACCTTCATTGTTATCCCTAAGGTCTCTTTCAAGTTTGTGTATTTTACGGTTCAACACTTTGTAACAAAATTGGTCTACCTCATCAAAAATGTTGTCATAATTTCGTTTTACTGAAGAGAAATTAACATCCTTAACCATTGTGTTGTCTAAACCATTCATCTCCTTAAGCAGAGTATCAGCCTTTGCTTCATACTCTGATATCATAACCTCTAACATCTCAATCCCCGCTCGGTTAAAAATGCTACATAACTTCTTATAGTAGGCAGACCTCTTCTGTACATTATTTGGAAATTTAAAACATCTCAATCCTTTTGGGACCCTCTCAACTTTTACACATTCTTTTAAGTAATCAATTTCTAATTGATTAGATTTGAAAGCATATAGTTGGTCCCGTAAAGTATTAAAGTCCTGCTCAATATGAGCGTTGTTGTTAGAATTTAAAGTACCTTGTTGGAACCAGAACTGCTGGCCCGCCCATATGTTGAAATCAAATACGTTGGCCTGTCCACTTGCATCGCCTGCCAACTGGTTGTTGGGTGTATTAGTCCGTTTGGTGATTGCCTGCTGGTTAGTAGTACTAGATTCAACACCACTACTCGTGGGAGAACGTTCGCCAGAAACACGCCTTCTTTTACGTGCTAGGCCTTGTTGCTGGTTGCCTGGCAATGTGAAGACTGAATCAGAGTTACTTACTGAAAGTTTGTTTGCAAGTTGTGTCAGCATCTCCAACACTTTGTTAAATTCAGAACGAGTGACCAGGGTGATGAAGCCAGGTAAAGGGGGTGGTTTGGTCTTGATGTATAACACGGATTATGACACACACATTCATTGTATGCTACAGGACTCCGAACAATATGACATAGTATCTAGAAATGAGTTACACATAGCATACTCAAAAATAAACTACATGTTGATGGATCATTTGCTGCAAGGTACTTTCAATGAAAAGTTATACAACTATTTATTTGTAGCCAAACCAAGAACCCCAGTGATTTTTGGTATTCCAAAAACCCACAAAGGGTTGGACCCATTGCAATTTAGACCAATAGTTTCTGGTAAAGGAGGTATCCTAGAACCTTTAGGCAAATTTATAGGTCATGTGCTCAAGGGATTTGTTACATCTTTGAAATACATTTGTAAAGACTCCTGGGACTTCCTTAAAGGTATAGGATTTCAATTGTATCACCCTGACCTTTTGATGGCAACTATTGACATTGTACAATTATTTCCGAGCATACCCCATTCAACGGGTTTGAGTTGGTTTAATGAGGTGTTGGCAAACGAGGCTAATCTTGGTGCAAATGTTTCCAACTTACTGGTAGAACTTATGGAAATCGTGTTAAGTAACAATTTCCTTTGTTTCAATGGTGAAATTTATAAACAAATGATGGGTGTGGCGATGGGTGCTCTGTGTGCTTCTACCTACGCAAACATTGTACTACACAAATGGGAGCAGACTTTTATATTTGCGACGGCATGGGCGAAGCATATCAAACATTATGTTAGGTACCTGGACGACATATGCCTTTTATGGTGCAAAACAACAGAAGAGTTTTTGAATTTCATTGGTTACATCAACTCTACCACCTCATTTTTGGTTTTCACACATTCTGTCAGTGACCAAAGTTTAAATTATTTGGACATTACCCTGTTCAAAGACACTATCAACAACAGGTTTGGTTCAAAGGTATTTAGGAAACCAACATATTCCAACTCGTACCTGCACTTTGAGAGCAGCCACCCTTTTTATCAAAAGAAAGGGATTGTTAAAGGGCAGCTCATACGTGCATCCAGAATGACCAGTACTACAAAAAATTTTTTAGAAGAGGTGAACTTCTTGAAAGAGAGGTTTTACGAAAGAGGTTATCCTGTCACATTGGTCAACACTCTGGCCTTAGAAGTATGTACGCATAGGGAAGATAGATATCCACCTTTATTAGGATCTATCACCACGTTACTGGATGCGCTGAATACCAACCCCCAAAAGTTTGAGCAAAATGTATACACACACACTTTTTCCAGTAATTCTAGGTTAATAGAGGAAACAGTACTAAGGTTTTGGCCCGTACTTTCATTACATGAAGGATTAACAGAGATGGTTTCAAAGCAACCCAAATTTGTTAGGTGAAGGGACACTAATTTGAAAGAATTGTTTGAAAGAAAGCATACAACAGAAACTGTTAACATTAGATGCAAGAAAGGAACATTTAAGTGTGGAATGTGTAAACAGTGCCTAAACATTTTCAATGGTGACACCTTACATATTCCATCAAGGAAATTTATATGTCGGGCAAGTGGGTATTTTAATTGCAACACAAAATATGTTGTTTATTTAGGTTTTTGTTTAAAATGCCAAAGTTTCTATGTAGGGAAAACAGAAAGGACATTAAAAAGAAGAATTTATGAACATTTATACGACATCACAAAGAAGAAGGAATCTAATGTTTTTTATAAGCATTCATTGTTCTGTCCCAACATGGAGCTTAGGTTTATTGTTTTAGAGCAGCTTACACCGGATGGTAGAGGGGGTGATTGGGAGAGTAAACTGGAATATAAAGAGCTTATATGGCAACTAAGGTTGGACGCTGCAAAATGGCCAGGGCTTAATGACAACATGAACTTGAGCAGTGTTTTGAAATTAAGAAGAGCCAAATTATAATAATACAACATAAAATTGGTATATTCACATACTTAATACACTCCCAAAGAATTGATTCATACATTTTTTATTATTTTGATTTTTTATATTTATTCATTATTTTTTACTTATTGATTGATTTATTTATTTATTTATTTATTTTCTTCATACTTATTTAGTATTCATTAGCATTTATTATCTTGATCGCAATATGATTCATTTAATGTTTTATTGTTGTTGAACAATGTTTAGCAAGAAGTTTATGTTTTGAGCCTTTATGTATATGAGAAATATTATGACAAGGCTATTTAACTGGTTTTACATGAGGCCCTTTTAATACCAAGCACTTGCAGGTGATATTTTATCAATTAGCTTTTTAACTTAATTGATCACATGATTTTTTTAGTGTTTAAATAGGAGCAGTTGTTACATGGTGTTCATCTTGATAAAACTCAGTATTGCACTGAGCGAAAGCACTTGAGGGATTTGTTACTGTGTGGTTTTTATCCAATAAATTTGTCCGTTGATTTTCACCTACTGGATTTTCATTTACCTTCTTTCTGATGTGGACTACATTTTTTGGTTAACTCCCCAAGTGATGCTGACATCCTGTAGAAAGGCCTCAATGAGCCCAACGACTGGTGTCAGAACCATGGCCTTAAGCTCAATGCCAAAAAATATGTCTTCATCCCCTTTGGGAAAAACCCAATTCCCTTGAATTACCACATTGATGGTCATCCATTGAACACAGATGGCATTATAAGAGATGTGGGAACACAGGTTGACAGCAACCTCTCTTTTGACTACCACGTTGCCACTGTGGTCAGAAAGTCCTTCTATGTGGCACATCTCATTACTATGGGTTTTGCATCCAGGAAGAAAGAGGTAATTGTCTCCTGCCACTCTTCCCTCATTAGGTCAATCACTGAATACAATGCCCCATTTTGGCATGTACCTCACTAGACACCTGCAACACCTGTAGAGGCTGCAAAAGTACCTCACAAAAAGGATCCTAGGCCTTAAAAACTCCAACTAATCTCTGTCTCATATCACATACTAAGAAGCGATCTCTGCTTGGCTTACAAAGCCATGTCTGACCCAGCTCTGTTAGAAATGCTACATCTAAAGAAATCCCAATCCCACCACACCACATGCTCCAGAAACCTCAACCTCATTACCAGAAGCAAAAGAACATGCTGGAGGGACAGGTTCATAACCCAGAGACTGCCCTTGCTATGGAATAGAATTCCCATAGATGTCAAGCAGAGCATCTCACTGGTCCTCTTCAAGAGAAATCTTGATGAGTGGATGGGAAATAGAAAATTCACCCCGGAGATCACTCCAGTGGCTCTAGTCAACAGAGGCTCTAGGAACTAAGGTTGGGTGGCACCATGCCAGGGTAGTCCTATAGACTAGGCTTGTAAAGGCTCCAGGGCCATTAGCCTAGTACACACCTATGAACCTATGAAAATATTAAATAAAAAGGAAGATAAGACACATGACTCAAACAGCAAAGGCAGATGCAGCAGCAGTTACAAGAGCTTTCCACTCTATTTTCCAAGCGAAGGGGAAGTAAAATAAGTTTTTAGTTTTGCTACTTGAGTCATTGGTTGCCTTTTCATCTACTTACTCTACTTATGCCCACTAAAGTGATGTATTTAGTGAGCACAAACAAGATGGTCCCTTTTTTAATTCAATTTATGCATCAGAGTAGCTTAGTATGCCAGATTAGAGACAGAGGAGAGGTTGTGCTGGAACCGTCAGTGGTGTTGTGGCCTGGAGAAGAAAATGTTGAGCACCCAAGTCCTGAGAATGATCATGGGAAGCATGGGCACTGGCTAAGAGGCAGTATCTGGTTCAATGCTATGAGCCAGATTAGAGAAAACAAAGAATAACAACGATGCATGTGGGGTATGGAGACGACTGCACCTATGCAAAAAAAGACTGTTTTTTTTTTATTTATATTTTCAAAAGAACTTGCAGATAATTAAAATTAAGTTTTGTGATTTAGTGTTTCAGATGTTGAACATACGGTAATACACACACAGATATATTATATCATATTATATATGCATTCATCATGTCTGGTCTTTTTCAGTCCTGGAACAGCTGATTGCAAGCAAACAGACTTGGTGAATCTTCAGGACATCTTTTAACATGGGTCTTGAAGTAGGGGGCATGTCCAGGTCTGTTTGCTCTTTGTGGTCAAAGAGATAGTTTACTGTGGTTGGTGCTTGATGCTATGGGACTCAATGACTTCTGGCTCAGTCACACCCATGATATATATATATATATATATATATATATATATATATATATATATATATATATATATATATATATGGGTTCCGTACTAATCCCCGATGCACGGTTTCCCGAATCACTCATGGCCGAACATACTTACGTGAAAATGCTGTTCACCGCAGCAGCATTTTCGTGAAGTATGCTGTTGTGGAGGCCATACTACAGTGTGGATAAGGGAAGATTCCCTTTTCCCCTCTCTAGTGCAGTCTTGGAGTGAGAATATTAAAATAGGTGGGATGTGGGGGGCACAGCCCCCCAACATGGGGGGTGCAGGGGGGCACAGTCCCCCTGCATAAATGCTTTTTTCTTTTCTTTTCTTTTCTTTTTTTGACACATTTTAATGAAAGTGCATTTCGGTAAAAGCGCTTTTGTTAAAATGTGTTTGGTGATGTTGGGTTCGACTATTGCAGCTTCTTGCAATAGTCCTAGACCCATATATATATATATCTATATATATATATATATATATATATATATATATATATATATATATATATATATATATACACACACACACACACACATATACACACACACACACATATACACACACACACACACACACACACACACACACACACACACACACACACACACACACACACACACACACACAGAGGTACAGCTGGCTTTGATAGTGCCTGGGGCTGGTCATTGTAGTAGAGGTACACTGCCTTCAGAGTCCGCTCCTCGTACTGGCACACTAACCCCCCCCCCCAACTCATCTGGTGGCTGTTTCTTTCCTGAAATGTGGGAACCAACCAGGTCAAAATTCTTCCCATGTCTGTCCTTAACTGAGGGTCAACATACCCCTCAACCTCTCAGATTAAGAAATCTGGACAAAGCCATAAATAATGGGGGGGGGGGGTCAACGGCCCAAAAATATGGAGATTTTTTAAATATTGCTCTTATAAACTTAGAAGGTTGATAGAATAACAAGCTTTGCATTATTATGAATTTTCCTGAAGGGTATGAACTCTGAAACTCAGATATCTGTAATTATTTTCTGACTTCAATCCTCAATGACTTACCAGAAAACCACAATTTTGTGAGAAAATGAACAAAAATACTTTGCAAATATCCAAACATTCGGCAAAAATCTGTACAGCTGAGAAGTAATGGGGGTCAGGTAAAAACAAAAGGTCCACAATCAGATACTAGTCACTCCGGAAATGTAGGATTCAATAAGGTCCCATTTCTGCACCCGGCTCCACCTGACCACCTTCATCAGATTTTAGTTAAAAAAACATCTTTTTATTTTCTTTTAAATAGTAGCAACTGTCATAACAATCAAATGAGATAAGAAAGTTCACAGTCATCTAAAGACAGCATGATGTTTTAGGTGAATTATAAATTTTATTTTATTTATTTTTGAAATCTGTAACATTTATTTTATGGAAAATTAAGTAATCCCATGTTGTGGTCAATAGATACTAGAATATCTGGTGACTAGCATGTGCTCACTGGTTGGTTTGGCTAGTCTCGTAGCCTGGCTGCATTGGAACTGGCAAGTAGTGTAGCTTTTTTAGAACGTACAGTATTTGCTGTTGAGAACCACTATTCATACTGAGAACTTTATAAATAAGGTGTAGAAAAGCAATGTTGTCTTTTTTGTTGAAGGGTAGCCACTGTTCCCTTTGGAGCATAAGGAAATAAATCTCACTTCCTGGACATTGTATCTGAGACTACCTGGATATTGTGTGTATTTTTCTCAGATGCAAATTAAATGAGTTGGAGTCCATATTCCACTGCAGATACCATAAAATGTTTATTATTGTAGCAGTAAATTCAGGTCATAAAAATCTTGAATACCACAGAAGAAATATAGTTGAATAAATAATTGTTAATGTTGGATTAGGGTTTTAAAGCATGTTCTTCCCCAGAGGGTACAGGGTCAAGTCAGAATTCCCATCTTTGTTACAGTGCCATAGAGTGTGATTTTTTTGTCAGTTGAACAAAACAGCCAAACAAGAATGGTTTGCTAAATATTCCTTTTAATGTTAAGATAAGAGCTGAAATAGTAATGACCTGATTATTTTCATATATAACAAGACAAAGTTTGTTTAATAAATGTGAGATTAATGGCAGAGAATTTATTACACTTGTTTCTTGCAGACAGGCAATTTACCTGTTTCTGGAAATGATCACAATAACTACAAACATTATTTCAAATGTTGTCATTGGTACTGGAACGTTTGCTTTCTTACTGATACCAGTGTATGGTTTCTGTGATATCTCTGAACCAAGTAATTGGTTCTAGACTGTGGAACTAGACAATAATTTTTGGCTAGTCTACAGCATTCACTTGCTTTACCTAAAACGTTAACACTGCCATCACACGGGCTTGTGTGTTACTTCATTCATTTCTACTTTATAGCAAACAAATGATTTATTATAAGTTCATAGTGGGTTACTAGACTCATGACCACAAGGGGCTTTTTAAGCCTAGCCATGCATCCCAAATCTCTGACAAGTTCTGATACCCTTGATAAGTGTAAGCAAGGGCCTGGGAGATGAAACATTTACAAGCTAGGGCCTGAGAGATGAACCATTTACAGGTTGCCTGTGTTCATTAAAGACATGGGTGCCAAACCAGGGATGAATTTCCTGTTCCTTATCCAATTGTCCAGTTTGAAAATGAATTGGGTTAGGGAGGAACTCTACTTTACATGGATAGGGAGCCTGCTCCAGATGTCCTAAGTAGTTTTCAAATAAATTAAACAGATGGAAGTGCAGAAATTAAAGCTTGTGTATTTGCAAGTTCTGAGAAACACGAAGTGTCAGTGTAGTGACTAACTGCAAATTACTGTAGGACAACTGTTTAGATTTGGTGGAAGTGGGAAACTGAAGATTGTAAATCCTGAACATATTGTTAAACAACAAGAAGTCAAGAAGGAAATGTCTTCCTGTTGTATAATTTGCCCTGGTGTAGTTGTAATATTTGAAAGAACTGTTAAGTCAGTAATGGAGGATTTCATGGAGATAGTCATAAATTGACACCAGTGTATCAGGAGCAGGCCTGCTCAGCTTGCAAGGTGAGCATGATTACGTGCTTGTAATGGGTGATAAGAGATGCTTACAGGTGTATATAGCTAGTTATCTTATAGTCCCCATAACCACTAGCCTAATACTCTTCCTATATTCTACTTTGTCATTTCATAGAGGTGCAATCTGTTTTTGGAGCATTAAACTTTGCAGTAGAAGGAAGAGAAGGGAGGGGTAGGTTGGGCACATGCTTCATTTTATACTTGTGCATACCTGGGCATTTTATTCAAGGGGAATTATTTAATATCTCATATCCAGCTGACATGGATATGGGCTCATATCCAGCTGACTGCAGTGAAAAATGCCACCAGTTCAATGGCTAGATGTGATTTGTTCAGCAGTAGTACTATATGCAATCCCGGTTCAGATATGTGCCTTCCAACACATTGGGCTAGAATTCAGTCAAGATAACCAGTCTTTGTTTGTTTCATGCTTTCTCTATATTCTGTGCTTTTATCACCTGCTCTGGTTTTCTTTTCCCTTTTAACAACATGTATGTTGATTAGCTATTGTACACTTTCCATATGGAGTGCAATTCACCATGTACTTTTAGTCTGTTTTGAGGCTGAATAGGGTACAGAAGAGACCATTTTACTTATCTGGTTAACAAATAAATAAAATAAAATCTTAGTTAACCTTGGGACCTGGCCTTTCTTTCCAGATTTATTGTTATATAGCAAGTATGCTGTGAATAAAATATCTATTTTTGACTACATTTCTGTTATAGCAACACTTAGTGGGATATTTTCCATGATACGGGAATGTAGATCTTCATATTTGTTCCAAATACAGCCAAATTCCAGAAAATCACATTTCAGATCACATATCTATATGATGTCATTGATCTAGAAAGGATGCAAGAGGTTCTTTTGGATTTCAATAGTCTTCAATTAAGGTTCACATTATACACTTCTTGCCCTTTTGTATAAGTATGCAGAGAGCAATAAGGTAATTAAATATATGATAGCTGAAGCTACAATAGGAATTTCTATTTATGCAGCTCTAACAAAATGGTATCAGCAGTGCATGGCATGCATGACTTGCATGGGTTGCATTGCTGAATGGTATGGAGTTATGGAGTTATAGAATATTGAGAAGGAGGGATATGATAGCCGTTATAGGAAGAATGTGTGTATTGATTATCCAGCATGTCTAAAAAAGGAAAAAAAATACTGCTTGTAACAACAGTGGAATAAGAGCCACTCACAGACTGACTGATATAGTGAATAGGCCTAGTTGGATAATGGGAGGAAAGTAGGCAGGGAGGTCAGGTATAATCACAGGAATATAAATGTTATTGGTTGTGAAGAGAAAAATGGGAAGACAATTGGCATAAGGGTTGACCAATTAAAATGGAGAAGAATTTACATATTAACAACTGAGCCATACCTGTTAGTATGGAGCATTAAAGTCCTAAATACCACACAGGGGACCTGAATTTGAGTGGCTAAATACCACATAGGGGACCTGAATTTGGTCGCTCAGTGACCTTTTGGAACTGACAAGTGGGAGTGAGGTATTCTTTGGCATAGAAGGCTTGTATCTCTTTGGAGAAGAGTGTGGGAGAATGGAGTTGGGCCTTTATATTCAATGACAGAGGCCTCAGTGGAAACCGAAGACTTTAATGGAGCACTGTAACCAGGGAGGCAATGGGTCTTGGGGGAGGGATGTAACGTCACTTGTGGAACTTTTTTAACTCTGCCACCAATGCTCACTGAATATCAAAGTATAGAAAGTGGTACAGGGCATACATCATGCTGGTTAGGACTAAAATAAGACAGCCCTCTTAGTTCTAGTGAAAGAGAAATGAGTGTGCAAATCAGCCAAGTATGGACTGATAGTCAACAGGCAGCAGAGGAGAATAAAAAAGCAGTGGCAAAATAAATGAATGAATGGCCCTGACTGAGAAGAATGGGAGGTGGTAGTACCAAAATGTAAGAGGTATATTCAACCAAGCAAAGGAAAATGAGAAGGAGGTACACAGAGGCACTGGGGAGAAGAAACTAGAAAGTACTGAAAAACAAGTAGCAACTGACAAAAAAGTGAATTTACTCAGCAAAGTCCAATTTGGCATAGGTCTCTACAACAACTGCTTATATTCATGAGGTTATATAGGAAATCTCTACTATACAAGCAACGTCTTCTATAGCTATACATATTATTATTATGTGACATCAGAAGTTATCTATTCAACAATATCTTGAGTTTATCTGCAGACATAAAGTAATTAAAACATGACTTTGTATTTGGCTGAGCAAACCAACATAACTCATCCCCTTTAATTTATCAAACATGAAATGCTTTCAAAACTCAGTTCATAATTTTAAAAGCCACAAAATAAACCATCTCTCTCTTTGTGTATATATATATATATATATATATATATATATATATATATATATATATATATATATATATATATATATATATAATATATATATATATATAGAGAGAGAGATATGCAGTTATATCTTAGAAAATGCAAAACATTCAAAAGACATGTTCATAGCATAAAAGGGCTATAATTTTTGCCAAAGAAACTGATATAAAAATCTGCAATCCATGAAGAAGCAAATAACAAAGGGAATCTTTTTTTGGCCTATGGTAGATTTAAGAACCAGAAAATTGCAAATGCAATAAGATGTGAGGGGCTGAGCATAGTACAGATATTACCACATGATCAGGAATGTTGTAAGGCATGGGCCTGAAGTCTTCTATACCCCCCTAATCATGGGGTGATATCTTTGTCATGCATTCCTCAAATGTTTTATTGGATGTAAAAAATGGGTGTCTACATTTTCACAGTTTGAATTTTATATTCAGTATATCTTTTGTAGTCCTCTCTCATATAAAATAGTTCTTCCATCCATATATACCTGAGCAAGATTAATCATTTTTAACTGTGTAGAATTTTGGTCTGAAATTTTTATGGTAGTCATTTAAGTGAATGGTCTGTGAAAATATAATGCACTATTGCCAAGTTCAGTTTATAAACAGGTGCTAACAATATACAATGCCTCATCTGAGTTCTGTCAGGTGAGTGAGGGAGTTCAGAAGTGAAGGCATGCATATTACTTACAGTGCTCCAAATAAAAAAACATGTATACTGATTTCCAAGTAACACAGTCTCAAAACTATTCACAGGAAAAAATATTTATTTGGGGAACCCAAGAACTGAAAGGCATGTAGATATAAACAGTAATGCCCTCATCATCATTTTAAAGTTGATTTAGCTGATGATATTCTTGTTGCAGAATAAAAATATTAACTAGGATAATCATTTTGGTGACCACTCCCAAAAAATGAAAAATCCATTTGTAATACCCCACCACCACTTATCATTTTCGTTAAGTTGGTTTAGTTGATGACATGCTTGTTGCCTTTACTTAAGGCGGTATTCACAGTCACTTGCATAAATGCAATGAGAGTATTCCTTATGGTTACAAATGCGCTTAGCAAAGGCACAATTCATAGAGGCAATTTATGCTTATTCACAAGGCCTGAAAAATGAGATGCAAATGAGAAATGTTGTAAAATGTAGTATGCTAATGAGGTGATTTTGTAGTTCATTGTCTGACATCCCTGCAGCACGCACATCCATTGTTAAATGCACTGCTTCACCTTTGATATTGGAGAGCTCTCCTTTCACCAGAAACACAAGTTCAAGATTAAAGGGACGACATAACCTTTAAATTCTTAATTTCCGCTGATATACAAGATATTGCTCAACAGTAACATAAAGAATAATCACCAACATAGATAATTCTCCTTCTCTTGATGTTATCTAATAGGACTCCTATTCATCAGTTGATCCTTTATTACGTATAAAAAATGCATCACTTCCTTATCTGTGTTTTTAAAAGACTAGATTATGAACCATCTCCCAAGGTGGAAGTATGATGCATACTGCTTGCTTTCATCAAAATTTTAACAATAAAAAACTGCATTTTTGCATCTGTAAAAATAAAACACATTAATCAGTCCTGGATTTATGGAATATACGAGTTGTAATATATGTTGAGAAAATGGTTGCAGTTGTTGAACATAAATTTTCCTTCCTCAGCCCGAACTATTAATCAACCACAGCTGCCTGGAGATCAGGATCCAGTTTTACTGTGATTAACCACAGGTTAGATATTTAAGCAATAACCAATTATGCGGTGTGATATATTGAAGATTTACCCACTGTTGGCATGGTTTAATCATGAGGGTGAAGCCTGAGTGATTAAATAAAGCCAACCATGGGTAAATCTTCAATATACCACAACCACTGAGTCGGTTATTGCTATTATACAATGACATTATTTAAAAAAAAAAAAAAAAACTTGCTTTTCTTAAATAATGTCTTTGTATAATGGTGCATTACTGTTCTTCTGCCAGTGGTGGTATACTGCTTCCTTGTGTTGATGTACTGCATGTGTATATGGGTCTTCCCACGCAAACCCAGTACATCAATGCTTTGAAATGGAAGCAATGGAGAAAGAAAGTCTGTTGCTCCATTTTTTTTTTTTTTTTTTTTTTTTTTTTAATAAAAAAAAAAGTTTTGGACACTTTATGCCAATGGAAAAAAGTTTGGGTGACCTGACCTTTTTCTTTTGGTATATTGTGGGATTTATAATGGGTACGCTGGCCAATCAACATTCACATTTTGGAATATTAATGGGAGTCATTGTATAATTCCAGTTTAATGTTGTTTAACAAGTCAATCCAATATCCAGTATCCTTGCAGCAGCAGAAATAGTATTATACTGGCCATCATCATCATCATAACAATAGCAATATTCCGCTCCCAGATTAGTCTTACTTATACACCTGCCTAGCTCCTAGTCTGCTGTCTACTTTTGTGTCCCTCCTTTAACATGCCACTCAACTTACCTGGAACCCAGAGGCCACTTCCTCCGGCAATAGGCAAGCATTTGCCATGTATCCAGTCCACTCTGGCCTGCATTATAGCAGCATGTCAGAAATACAGGCTCACTCACCATCTATTCTCTGGCAACAAAGGACTACCAAGTCATCCATATCCCCACCACCTTTATCTCAAGGAGATAAGGAAAAAATAACACAAGCGATTTAGGGGAGGGACATTTTCCCATATTCAATCAGCCAGCCCCAATCCACAATGTACCAACTATGAGGGAGGGAACAATGGATGTTTCTTCCTATTTTGCCTTACAAATGTCTCCAATGCCCATGCTGCTTGCCCTTGTCCTAAGTATGACCTCCTTCCTATAAGTAATCCCTGACTAGCCACATATGGTCCAGTTTTGTGACAGACAAGTCATTTTCCCCATTGAAAAAAAAACATATGCATGTACTGGTTGCATATAAATGAGAAATTACTGTTAATATCTTCCACATCTTTTAATATAGTCAAACTTTATTCAACAAATAACATTTAAATATCTGCTCTGTTGTGCATTCCTCATGCATGGTACACATTATCACCATCAGTGGCTATCCCATTTTATTTATATCCTTATCCACAGTCTCTCTTATATTTTCCATTAAACATAGCTCAAAACTGTGCTTACATTTGACAATGTAAGTTAACTCCATGCAATATGTTAAATTCATATGCAATCTTCATGCATGTTGCACCATATGTCATTAGTCGTTAGCTGCTTCATTTCCTACCACCCTATTCTCTTCCACACTTATTTTCCTGATGGATTTGCTCTCTCCTTCATCCTTCATCCTGGTTTTTCACTCTTGTAGTATTCTAACACATTTTGCAATTGATTTTTTTTCTCTCCTTTTTATCTCATTCTAGTCAGTTTTTTCATCTTCTGGCCATGTCCTGGAACTTCATGTGTACTTGTAACACGTATTGTTTTTGTCTCATTGCAGTTTTGATTAATGATGGTTTTAATCTCAGCAGTCCGATAATTTTAATTTATCTTCAACTTTCTCATTATTTCTAGATGATGTCCTTTTTCTTTATGCCCCATACACGCCATTCCCAACTATGCTCTACTTCCTTTTGAAATACACCACCTCAAACCATCTAGGCCTGCTTCCAGGACTCCTGTGCCTACCCACACTGCCAGAACATGTGCATCACTCCTGCCTCTTCTTCTGCCTTTGTTAAGCAACTGGACATCTGGCCATTTTAGCATGAAACACAAAGTTAAGATGTTATATAATGGTGTAGATGAGTTGCAGATTATCTTTTCATAAATCCCGTGGAAGAAAGGTCAACATGTATTTAAACAGATAAATGTAACATAGGCCATTATGACACTGAATATAGTAGTTGACATAATGACTGGAAAAACATCCCAGAAGATTTAGCAATACAAGGATCACAATATGCCAAATCTTTAGCCAGATCATCTGGATTATTTCTTTTCTAAAGTATTTATTTGATTTATCAACTGTACAAGGAGAGGATGGTTTTAATCTCAGCAGTCTGATAAAGTGCATCAATCCTGCCTCTTCTTCTGCCTTTTCTAAGTAAATGAATAGCTGGCCACTCCAGGGACCTTAACCTGGCCTGTGGCATAAATAGGACCTGCTGGAGAGACAGATATGTCTCTCAGAGGTTGCCACTTCTCTAGAATAGGCTACCAGTTCACATCAAACAAAGTCATTCTGTGACCCTGTCTAAGCATTGCTTGGATGACAGGATGGGAACCCATACATTTCTGCTGTGGATTTCACCTATGACCCTCCTAGAAATGGACAGTCATTGCTAACTAAAATCTGGAGTTTAGGCAAGATCCTTTATATTGGGTTTCTCTAGTATCATATTAGGTACACATGGCTAGACTTATAAAGACCTTCAGGTCAATAGCCCAGTAGCTACCTATGAACCTAAAAAGGAAACATTGTATGAGATAAAGATGGGTTGATGGGGATCAATGAGGCAGCAAACCAAACATATGATGCGTAACTATACATTTTAAATCTCATCATTAAATTACACTGAAAGAAATACAAACTTCAGATTTCCCTTAGAAGTCACCTTATCAATCTTGACAGTTTATATCCTGTATTCAGAGATGTTCTGGCCAAATAATTCATTGTTTGTGCATGGTATTTGCTCCCCTTCAAATGCCATTAATCAAACTAAAGACCTTCTCATTATGTAGCAAGAATATGTTAAATACAATAAACATGAGAAAGTAAACTCACACACACATAAACATGCACAGATATATTTATGTTAACAATTCTCATGTAATATGCATGTTTTATATCTTAGCACTGGAAGACATGCATAGAACTAATGTTTTCTACATCCATTTGCCCTACTGCTTACCTTAATGGGATGATGCATCAGCAGATACAGTTCCCACCATGACTAGCCAAAGGAATTCACCTTATACACTTTACTTTTTATTCATTTTCTATGTCTAATACCCTCTGACTTTTATATCTTTTATATCAATAATGAGTCACTGAGTAATTAATCATCTGGGTTATTGTTCAGTCAGTTTTCTATATCAAAAGTAGTACACTGGGGAGGAAAGTAAAAAGTAATTTTTTTTTAGTGTTAAGTATTGTTTTTCTAGCCCACCGTTGTGAGAAATATATTCCTATTAGAAGTGGCAGTTAGGATTCTCTTTGTCCAAGCTTCTCACCCCCTACACCTTTGTTCTAATTCTTGCTAATCCTGCCCCTAAACCTAATGCCTAATCCTGCCACCTGCCCTCACCCCAACAGTACCCCGTACCTTACCTTCCAAAAACAATTTCCATAACACTATCACTAATCTGGACAGCTCAGACACACATACAGACTGATAGATAGACAGTAACACACACACATGGAAATGCATACCAACACACACACATACGTACACAGACGCATGAGTACGCACATGCACACATATGAACACATGCATACACACACACACTAACTCACTAGACAGCACTACAGCAATGCCCTCATGTAACCCTACTGTAACTCACCTACATTTACAGTAAAATCCTTACCCCTAATGTCAAAACTTTCACAATATCTGAAGGCTTTTGCATTACTGTTCAAGCCAGTAGATACCTTACTTGCAAATATTCAATGTTCTGTTAACCTGAAATTGTAAAATTTCAATGCATGGAACAACCAACTGCATTTCACAGACATTCATCACTCTCTGGGTGTTATAATCAGTGTAGAAGTTGCTGCCATATTACCCTTTTCTGCATACTGGCATCATGCAGCACAATGAGCCTTGGCCTTTCACTCATCCCCATTTAGCAAACCACAAAGTAGATGAATGTCCACATCAGTATCTTTTGAAATAATTTGATGACCTCTCCAAATAGCCTTAATGTAAATCCTAACCGCCACATCAAGCACCAATTTCTGAGTCATGTGTCCCAGTGGAAATCATCTGTTACCTTAAATGTCATAGCCCACCATACAAATTTCAATGCCAGCTATTTTTATTTTCTCACCAGACGTAACAATGGACAATTCCATAGCCATTCTCCTAGAAGTTCTTGTGATTTTCACTTTTTGACATTATGTGTGGTACCCTGGATAAGTTAACAAAAGTTTGTATCTACCATAACATTAGCTTGGAATTTTATTTTTTAAAGGTTAGTAGCATTTTTGTACTACAGGTTCCTAGAGGTAACTTTAATTTACATAATCATTTGTTACATATAATGCATAACAGTTCAGAGACAAATACCTAGTGTCTTATTCAATAAAATATACTGTAAGCCTATAATCTCTTTTCAGTACCATTGTTTATAACTGCATAATCGTTATAAGTTAATCTCTACAGAATTGTGACATATCATTGCATTAGTTTTACAGCTTATATTCTTTATATTTAAATCAAACATAAACATGTATAGATATATTACAAATGTTTTGAATTCTTTACTAAACTTACTGCGATATTAACTGCAAAGCACACTGATTTATTGCACTAAAAAGTGATTTTCTAAAGGATGCTTCACTCTCCTTTACTTTCATTTACTTTTACATTCTGTGAACTAAAGATTTTTAAAAAGCAATAAAATTCACATTTATTTATGTCAGAAAACTGAAGCATTAGTTGGCCATCTGTACTTGTAGTATTCACAAGAATATGCAGGAAAGCTTGCCAAATCATTCTAAGCTGAGAATGCTTGAAAAGGATTTTGATGTTTAACATCTGCATTTTCTTCTATCAAGTTGTTCAAACACTTTGTAAAATAATCCTTCATACAATGCTTAAATCTTCAAACAAAAGTAAGCCCAGAATACATTCAGACTTGTGTGCGTGTGATAAAGTAAAATCCTGAACACTGTGACAATGCATTGCTTTTTAACCTGAAAAGATGAACTTTTGCTTAGATAAGATGACTGCATTAAAAAACCTAGTATATCCAGAATTAATGAATCTGCAATGCAATACTGCTTTATTTACTTTTTTTTTACGCTTTCTCTTGCACTGTGTTGCTGCTTATTTATAACAGTTTGTCGACCATATCCAGTGATTTGTTTTTGGTTTGGTAAATACTTGCTTATACTGTTAAATTCTAAGGCAGAGGGATTGTCCTATTACCTGTCGTTGCTCATGATGTGAAGACACAGTGATGTTTGTGCCACAATAGAGTCCCTCCTCCATGTGCACAGATAGCCATCACTCACTGTACCTCTGCATACCTGCCCCTGTATGTAGCTTATTGTGTTCCGCTAATCCTACAGATGGATGTACACATCACTTGCTCTTCCTGTACACACAGTTGTATGAGCTTGCAGTACCACAAGGCACAGGATACCCTGACAAATACGGAACTGTCATTATGCTGCTTATATGATTTTATAAGACATACAGTCTGCCATTCATGTAACATTCATTTCTCATACAGTTGCACTTCAAACTATCCTTGCACATTCAGACATATACTGTTTTGTCACCTCTCATTCTCAGTCTTACAAAACTGTGATCACATGCTCCTGTCAGTCTTTCATTGCATAACTTTTATCCTTTGACAAAGTAAGGCATCAACCATTGCATTCAGTCCCTATATATAATATTCAAATGCAAAAAAATTAATAATAATAATACAATCTGTTAAGAAGAAATTTAAATATATATATATATATATATATATATATATATATATATATATATATACACACACACACACACACACACACACACACACACACACACAGATGCTTATCAATACATATATGGCGATCAATATAAATTACTAAATAATTATGTCAGAAATCATTTGCACAACCATGCTTTGTATGATTTGTAAGTATATGTGCATCTATGCATTGCTGATCTTGGACAGAATATAAATGTCACCAGCATGAGGACATCAGTAACTTGCCTCTGTTGTGTTTAACGTTATTAATACTTCCAAAACAAGAAGCAGAAAAACTATTGTGTTATATGTTTAATTAAGCTGAATTACTAGCAAAATGAGCACAACTTCCTACATTATAATTAATGGCATCATTTAATATCTGAAACACATAAAAATTCTAGGAACTGCTTGAAAATATTGCATACTATTGCTTGCACTATAATTATAAAATGAATCAAGAAATAAGAAACATATGCCTTGTTGGTGGAAATCAAAGTCATATATACCTAACATCTAAAACACAAAGAATACACTTTGGGCGCAGCTAACAAAAAATCTAACTGTAGTATTCAATAAACTCCATGTAGGCTCTGTGTAGAGCCTACATGGAGTGTAACTGTGTACAAGGCCACGGAGTGTGTTCACAGTGTGCAATGCATATTTATGATGAGCATCACATGTAAGTGAGGTTTCGCAGAGCGTCTCAGTTACATTGGCCACAAAATCTCTTAGAAGAACACAGATAATGAATCTGTGTAAGCACCGATGGTCCACCCCCATCATGCACCTGCAGAACAGTCGTAAGTCCTACACGAAAATCTATCCATCCCAAATAACTATCTGAAACCACATATCTTATACCACCTTTTCTCCATTTATTTCATTTTTCTTAGTTTTACCCCATGTTTGCATGGTGTGCCATGGTGCTTGCTGATGTTTACAGCATTTGCAGAGAGGGACCACCCATGTATCAGACATAAGCCAGACATCTAAAAATAGAAACAGGAAGCTTTCAATCAATATCACTGCACGATGCTGGGCATCATGCAAACCTGGTAAGCATAGCTGCGCTACGCTCATACCATGACGTTAACAAACATGACTAAACTATTTTGATCATGCCACTGCCCTTGTGGCAATATGTGTTAAGTGCTGAACTAGCATGCAGATGATCCTGGGTTCTAACCCAGGGAATGCAAACTTTTCTTATCATGGTGCGACATTGTAGCTTATCCAAATAAAGTGGTAAGGTAAGGAAATAACCATGGAATTGTTTTTGCAAATATATTTGAAAAAGGTGCATGCCGCTTAGCATCACTCATATTTTGGTATGCACAACAGTAAGTGGCACACATCATTTTCGAATGTATCAAAATCCAGACAGTGTGCACTCTCAGTAAGCACAATTGTTGGGAAAACAGGGTAATTACTGGGAATTGCACTTCATACATTGAGGATTGACTTGTGCAGCAATGTCTGGTACAGGTGAAAGTGTGCACTTTGGAGCACAGTGCTTGGATGTCCAGAAGTCCAAGATTTTTATTGGGCTTCTGGTAGGGATAATTGCTCATGCCTTTTGCAGGAAGACTATTCTGGCACGCAATACAAAGTGGAAGCCTGGAATAGTTTGGCAAGGGCACTTACCAGTGCGACTGGTATCCCCTGCACTGGTGAACAGTGTCGTTACCACTTGTGATGACCTCTGTAGGAGAAAGAGGTATACCCTTGATCAGTGGATCATGGATTGCCAGGTGGGAAACATCCTGGTAATGCATAAGTATGATTTCCATGTATTACCTGAAAATACTTAAGCTGGCTGTGGTAAACAATGATATTCATAATGCTTTTTATTTTCCCTTTTCCACAGCTGCAGAAGAGAGGGCCTCAAATGTGAGGTCTCATGCTAGGTGACTGGAGAGGATGAGACAAGCATGTGGTAAGTAAGAATAATCATATAAAGTACTCTTATTGTAGCCTTAGTTATAAATGGACTAGTTGCTATATCAGACTTTGTTATGAATTAGGAAATGCATATCTGGACAGTAGCTTTCAATACTACTATCTGCTGAAATCCCATATTTAAGAATCCTTGCTCTGCTGTGATCATTGTAGGATTCATGGTTGTGGGACAAGTACTTTATATTGAAGTAACTAATTAAATGAGTGTCAACATGTTATGTTAAATCAAATCCCATGCAACTATCCATGTGTGTAATAGCAAAATTTGAAATATGTTCCTAATTATGGGTCCTTGTACAACCAATATTTTATATGTCAAGCTATCCTGCTCTTAAAGGTAGAGAGGTATGGTCTGACAAACAAAGCAACAGTTCTGCTTTCCCAGATAACAGTGACCATGAGTCTATAAAGTGTAAAATGAAAGAGAGTTTGCATTACGTTGTATTCCAATGGAAAAGTATAGTATTACAGTGGACACTGCTTCTGGCTTGAAATGTCACAGTACCCAAAAGTAAAAATCATTTGATTACAATACTGTGTTAGCTTTTCATCAGTAGAAATATAGTGCTGTCATGTAGTCATCAATATAACATATGCAGTGCAGACCTCCAGACCGGTGGCTGCAATGGCCTGCTGTCATGTGTAAGCACTGTACATGTAGTCCAAGTGATAAATGGATTTCTTAGCAGTCGTTATTGTTTAAAGTACCCAGTAACAAAATACAATAAAAAGTTATTTTTGAAAGCTGGTTGTATAATGTGTGAAGATGCTAATGTTCTTCTTTTTTTCTCTTATCCCACCCCCATATGTTCTTTTTATTATTTATGGATTACTTATTTAATTATAATTTCATTCTTATTATTATAATATTATTTCTTTAATCATATTTCACTTTAGTATATATTTTTTATTATTTCTTATATTTGTGTATTATGCATAATTTTATCTTTTATGGTAAATTTTCATTAAATATTCTGTTTGTATCAATATAATTTATCCTTTTTTTATAATGTTTATCTTATTTTTTTTTCTTTTTGTAAATTATTTGATTACTTTTATTTAATATTTTATTTCATTTTTGTTTTTTCTTTATGTTATTACTATAGCATAGCAGGGTAGGCCGGTTCCTGATGATGCACCTACACTCGCTCCACTGGATGCAGCACCAAAGCCCAGTACTTCTGGGATGCCATCAGGTAACACCCCACTGCTGCCTCTGCCCTACCTGGAGCCTCAGGTAGCTCTGCCCAGAGGCCAGGTGTGTGGTCCCCTCTGGGTGCAGAGACAGAGGTGGAACAGACATCATCCATGTAGTGTTGCCAGATGTGGTGTGTAGGATTGTTCACCAGACCATGGGCACATGCCTATACTGGATGGAGAACATGCTGTCCATCCTTGTATGGCAGACTTGCCACATAGACCAAGACATCAGCCACTGTAGTCAGGATGGAACAGTGCTGACAGTCCAATGGATGAGGACTTGAGTCATACTGTTACCATGTTGATGTCCATGGGACCTTGATTCCCCCACCCCAATCCCATCCAAGGTGTTCACCCCCCTTTTGTGCCCTTCACCAACCCTGTCCTTGTCTTATATGTCTTGTCTGTCTACAAATGCTTCTTCACTTTCCCAACTTGCTTACCCCAGACTTGTCTATATGCATCCCACAAAATTCCACTCTATCCTTAAGAAAAATAAAAAAATAAAAAATAAAAAGGGCACCTGTCACATAAATGATATCATCCCATACATAGCTCTTCATTTCACAGATGAGTCTACCTGACACAACTAATTTGGTCCAATTGGCTTTACAACATATTTATGTTGTTGTCATTCCTCTCTTGGGAGGTGACAGTCCAAATACAGCTAAAAATGTGTACATGTGCCCAGTTGTTACTCTTGAAGAAATGGATAGCTATAGGTTCTTCCCTACAGCCTTCCTACACATTCCTACCTTCCTTTCACTTTGTTTTCCCCTGCTTGCTTCCCATTTCACCACTGTTCTATCATCCCCTTTTCTTTTCTTTAAATAATCAATTCACAATGGTGCGCAATCCTCACCATCAGTAAGCAATGCTAAGCAGCAGTAGTACAACTGAATATATTTAACTCTATAGTACTCACTTGTAAAAGTTTTGCCGGCACCCTATTTTGAACCCGGTACCATCAAGCATCTACAACACTGAATTTAACCATCAATTCACAGAGTCAGTTAAAGAGCAGCTGTATTCCAAACAATGAATATGAATTGTAATATATTTCAAATTGAGCACATTTGTGCAATGCTGCTCATCGCGCAGCATTGCTTACCAGTTCTGAGAAAATATTACTTCAATATTATGCAGTTTCCTTGCATAGCAGCTCTAATGTGCATTTGGAGACACGTGTAGAGCATTAGACGGAAGTGTAGATGGCCCAGGGTTCTAATCCAGGCCATACATACTTTATTTCTACTATTGTGAGATGGCAGCTGACACAAAACTGGGACTGCACTTTTTGAAAGTTAATTTTGTAAACATTCACAAAAGGTGCACATTGATTAGCATCTCGCAAACCAATTTAGTTGTTTTTAATGTGCGCACGCGATGCTCAGAAGTTCTTATCCATGGAAAACATAAACATGGCATAAGAGCTTACATGGAGTGAACAGCCTTACATGGTCCCTGGTTTTTGGGATACAACAAATCCACTTATTATTTACATCATTTACATAATAACCATGCTGACAGCCTGGAAACTACACTGATAGCAACCGTGTAAGCTGGGCAACAGCATGGGACCACAGAGTTAAATACGCAATGCAGGGTGTTATTGTAACTGTTGTGGCAATATATCATACCAGTCTTTATAATTACATTTGTATTATTCTTTTTAAAATGGTTTGCACAAAATGGCCCATTGCACAAATTTGAGTTAAAATAAAAATTACAAAATTTATAGTGATTTGACACATATTTTGAATACTTTTGGATAACCTTATCCAGTAAATACCTGCTTTTATCTTTTCATGGGAATTCTATCCATATTTCAGGATGTCTGCATGCCCTTACTTCTGTGTAGGCTCCGGTACAAGGAAAATGTTCACATACTCTTCCAACATGGACATGGAGCCTACACAACTGTGTGTAGGGTTGTTTGATTGCTCTACCATGTTGTTTTGCTTCATTAGCAAATAATTCAGCTACTTATGCTGAAATTTGTATGCCATGAAACTTTTCTTTGGTGTGCATGAATGAACATGCTCGTGTACGCTACATGAACTTTACTAAATCTAAAACTTGCTGCACCTGTGTTCCCATTGTGCCACGATGCGAATATGGAAAAAATGACCATGTAAGCTGTATTGAATTTGCACCTAAATGTTATTTGGAAGTTAAAGCTAGACCACTATAACTCGAAGAGGCAAATTTGTGTCAGTAAACTAAATTTCAAGGAAAATATTGAGAATGGGAAGATCAGACAGTAGTGCATTATATAGGTATGTAAAATTAAAATATATAAACAAAACAATATATTTTAAGTTAGTGCATTTAAGACTGATCATGGTCCATAAGGGTCTGACAGTATTGCTTCTAATTTATTTGATAGTTATTACCTTTTACAGTGTGAATTTGATGTACCTGGGTATTAGTTTGTTCTGTTTTACATCAGAACAGATAGAGATTCAGAAAAGTTACTGTGATGGGCAAGCTCTTTTTACCACTGGTGCTAACCATTTAGTCTGGTAGCTAGCATAGAGAATTAGGACACTGAGCTGCAGCTCCTGGGGTCCATGATTCGACTACCTTAGCCCTCATTTGCCTATGGTGTAACCTTGAGTAAGTCACATAACAAGAGAGTTGTGGGGGACAACTAGGAATTTGTGAAGAGCTCCTCAATTGTCCCCTGAACTGCAAGCTTAGTGACTACTTATGAGCCTATTTCCAATTCAGAGCCAGTCCTGCCCCAGTGCTCTACCTGAAGATATGCAACACTTTGATGGGCTCTGTCTGTGCACTACTGCAAATCTTAATGAGTTATTCTAAGGGAGTGGCCTGGGCTAACTGGCAATGTACTCTCCCCTGGGAATCCCTGTGGTAAGACATTTATGCAGCAAGCAATTCAGAGAATCATTCAGCTGCATAAATTATGTAAGCCAACCATGTTAAAGAACACAGCCAAAAGTTTGCAATCCCCAATTAGTTTTAGTGGGTTAGATCATGTTATAAGGAAGTGCTACGAAGTTTAGTAGTGCTAGACAGTGTGTGCAAGTGTGTAGGAATATATGCAGAGGGATGAGTAGTTTCTGGGGAGTATAATGGGTGTGTGTGTGTGTGTGTGTGTGTGTGTGTGTGTGTGTGTGTGTGTGTGTGTGTGTGTAAAACACAATGTGTCTACCTATGTGGTCACAATAAAGACCTTAGTTAAGGGATAGGTAGAGTAGGTGTGTGTGTGTGTGTGTGTGTGTGTGTGTGTGTGTGTGTGTGTGTGTGTGTGTGTGTGTATGTGTAGGCAAATGGGTGTGTGCATTCTTGAATGTAATCAGGGGAAGGGGGAGCTGTGGGTGTCCATGAATATGTGATTGTGTGCATTTATGGGCTATCATACCTCAAAAATCACCTAGACTAATGAGAAAATACAGCAAAATGGTGGAGGATGGGTTACTAGACACCAGAAATATTTAAAAGTTAAAGGAACAACAGTTTTGCAGCACAGAGGACCAGTGGGCATGGAAAACACTAGATCCCAGGGGGTATATAAAAGTTAAGGGAACAACACTTGCCTTTGCACACAGCCCAGGTAATAAGCAGAATGTGAGTCATTTGCACTTCCACTAGATAGCAGGAATAGTCTTAACACATTAACTAAAACATTAATTAAAAAAAAGAAAAAGGTTAAAGGTGGGTATGAAGTTTCAAACTCTGCACTCTTACACTGAAGCAGTTTATCAATCAGGAGAACTAACCCCCTACACTCTAGCTAAGAAGTGATTTTTTTTTTTCTAATGTGTTGTTTACAAACTAAGAAATATGAAACTGTAATATCTGACACTGACAGACTGCAGTGGTTAAAGAGTTATGAGGGATAGAGCATGCACGTATAAGAGGCAACATCAGGAGTTTTCCGGAAAATCAGGGTCAGTGGAATCGGATAGATGTGAGACCATATGGGTGGTGCCATAAATGTAAATGATTGTGCTGAAGACTTTGCAACAAAGTTTTTGTGAACACTAGGTGACACCAGGAAAACATTTTAAATCAGAACTTAGAGTAATTTAAAAAGTCAATAGAGCAACTATTCTTGCATCATAATGCACTTTCTGAACAATAATAAGAAGGAAACTCTAATGTCTGGCACTATTGATGGACTGTATAGAGACATGATTTATAAGAGCATGGAAAAAACTAACAGGATACATTAGGGATGTTCTGCCAACTCAGGGACAGATAAGAGGTATGTTGGAGCGTGTGTATGTGTGTGTGTGCGTGTGTGTGCATGTGCGTGTGTTTGTGTGTATCTGTTGGTATGTGTGTGTGTGTGTGTGTGTGTGTGTGTGTGTGCAGGTGCGATTATTTTTGTGTGTTCAAATGTTTGCATCCCTGTTACAAGTGAATGAGGATGGTGTCTGTGGTGATTCAGAGAACTGCAAATTAGCCAATAATGAGGTTTTTCATGATGAGTTTCAGCACAATGCATTGTATTGTGTGAGATGGTGGCACACTTTTCAGTGTTTTCCCCTTTTGTTCATTGTGGTGTGACTGTGCACTTTGTATATATATTTTTTTCTTTTTTTGGGGGGGGGGGCTTGCTGTCCTGCAAAAAAATCAAAATTGTGCTTTTTGGCTCACCGATTTTGCTATGTAATTTGTGATGAATGGTGAGCTGAAGAATCAGTTTTTCATTCACATAAGGAAGCCAAAATAAATACATACAGTGATAAAAATATTAAAGAGCCTAGCAATACATGCAAACATGTTAGGGAACATTTTATATATATATATATATATATATATATATATATATATATATATATATATATATATATATATATATATATTTATATATGGTTTACTATCATAATCTCGAAGTTTAAAAAAAAAGTGTCTTATTAGTGGTGTTTCACCGAACGTACACATTACCGAATGTGCCTAATGTCGCAAAATAGCTGTTAATGCCGAAAATGGTGATCACAACATTTTCAGCACTTAACAGCAATCCTACCCTTCACGTAACTCCCTAACCATCTAAACTAACATCCCATTTATGCAGGGGGGCAATCCCACCTGCACCCCCCTGTGGGGGGTTATGCCCCCCACACCCCCCCAACTTAATATTCCAACTCAGAGATCGCACTACAGTGAGGTAAGGGATGTATTTCCCTAACTGCACTGTACCGTGATCCCTTTACATGAGCGCATATTGTATTTGCGAATGCACAGTCCATTCGCAAAAATGATGTTCGCTCATGTAACCTGCACACATATGAAGTATTTGAACATATGTTGTTCGAATACTTCATAGCCGTGCAATTGCATGGCAACATTTCAATGGTAAACCTATATTTTATATATAGGTTTGAATTGTCAGCTGCAGTAAATTGCATTGTGTCCATCCAACAATGGAGAAGTATTGAGAGAATAGTAGAATTTAGGTGACATGTCAAGAGCGGCTACGTTTATATTTGCTTTGTTTAGGTTTTGAATTGGCTAAACTTTTTAAGAGGAATATTTTTTGATATCTGGATGTAGAGACTACCAGAGCTTGTGGGCTTTCTGACACTTTTAAAATGTATTTCTTGTTGAGATTAGTGGATTGAATTTTTGTGCTTGATATTTGTAGAACTAGGTCAGAGTAAAACTGACTTCCAAGGTTTTAAGAGGAGATGTCTGAAATAAGTTTGGAGGAAACAGGAGTCAGAGTGACCTGGTTTACAAGCTTAAACAGTAGTGACCCATTTAGTAGGTCAGATCTTTGTTCAATGTGAAACCCTTTGGCATTTGTGAGAGATACGCAGTATGTTGTTCGCATCATATTTTGTAACACTACAATCGGTATGCTTTTCGGCAAAGTGAATGTCAATATGGCCACCAACAGGTTATATTTTTACAGAGTAAATTCTGATGCCTGACTTTGATATGCTGATATCTCACAAATGTAGCAAAGCTTTCACAATTGTTAATTTGACTTTTGATAAAAACATACCCACAGTTCTCTAATTGGGTTTGTCAAAAGCCTTTGCTCAAACGTTGTATAAAGTTTTGAATAGCATTAGTGGATTACATTACATTACAGTCCAGTTTCAGAAATATGGTTGGATAGTTGTCACAAACATATGAAAATGAGTATGTGATTGGTAAAAGTAGTTTTCAGTAGAAAGAAGAGATGGATTTATGAACTATACCTGAAGACAAGGAAGGCTAATAGAGATATTATCTGTTCAGAACTGAAATTCATTACACTAATAATATTCATGGTTTTTAATTACAGAATGAAATCTTACTAGATACAAAAAAGTGTTTCTACAAAACAGTGCCATAAATGGTAAGATAGAATAGTAGTATGATGAATTTATTATTGCAGAGAGCAATTTTATGAGTGATTATGGATTTTTATTCAAAACTGGGTTATGCACTTAACACTGCTTTCACTAAATGAAGCTTTCATTTCCTTTCATTCTTTTTCAGAAATACTTCAAATAAATCTGCAGCTGCTCTTGTCCATTTAGATGAACCTTTTGCTTTGAGCTTTTCTATAGTAATAATTACTTTTTTAAAGTGAAGGCTGATTATTTAAAGGTGTATACTGAAGATGAATACATGTGTACAAGGATTGCTTTAAACCATCTTGGTTATTAAAAAAAAGATA
Organism: Protopterus annectens; assembly: GCF_019279795.1. Lineage (NCBI taxonomy): Eukaryota > Metazoa > Chordata > Ceratodontiformes > Protopteridae > Protopterus > Protopterus annectens. The sequence continues at coordinate 1,002,019,610 of NC_056730.1, read as the reverse complement.
TTTACATGTTAAACCTGTTTCAACATAAAAAATAATTTGTCCCTGAACCCCATACATGAGACAATAACCATATGAATTGAGTCTGTGACTAGATTTATTTTTTTTTAGGTTCATAGGTGTTTACTAGGCCAAAAACCATAAGGACCTTTTTAAGCCTAGCCATGCATCCCAAATCTCTGACAAGTTCTGATATCCTTGATTAGTGTAAGCAGGGGCCTGGGAGATGAATCAGTTACGTGTTACCTGTGTTCATTAGAGACATAGGTGCCAAACCAGGGATGAATTTCCAGTTTCCCATCCAATATTCTAGTTGCACTTGAATTGGATTAGGGAAGAACTCTGTTTCACATGGATGAGGAGCCTATTCCATAGACGGGGTAGTATCTGGGATACATACCTATCTCTCCAGCAGGTGTTATTTATATCACAGGCATTTATTTATTATATCATATTATACATGCATTCATCGTGTCTGGTCTTGTTGAGTCCTGGAACAGCTGATTGCAATTAAGTGTAAACAGACCTGGTGAACCTTCAGGATAGCTATTAACTTGGGTCTTGAAGTAGGTGGCAAGTCCAGGTCTGTTTGCTCTTTGTGGTCAAAGAGCTAGTTTACAGTGATTGGGGCTTGATGGTCTGGGACTCAATGACGTTTGGCTCAACAACATCCATGACACCTATATTTATATATATCTCTTGAACTATCTATCTATATATCTATTTATATATATATATATATATATATATATATATATATATATATATATATATATATATATATATATATATATTTGGGAGCCCTTAATTTGTTCAAACTTTCAAATGTTCGAAACTCATATGGCCAACACCATATGAGCGAACATTTGAAGGGCAGACAAATAATAGCGGAGATCTCGCTACAGTGCGGGACTAGGAGATTCCCCTTTCCTGTACTGCAGTGTGATCTCAGAGTGAGAATATTTAAGTAGCAGGTGGTGTGGGGGGGTGCAGGGGGCTTGCCCCTGCATAACACAGTTTTACTATATTTACAGGTAGGTAAATGGTGCTATTTCAGGATGTCGGTCTTTCAGAATGTCGATCATATGGTGTTGGCCATATGAAAGTCAGCATTCTGAATGGTCGACATTCCGAAGTAGACCCATATATATATAAAAACAGGGTCAGCTCCCTTTTACTTGCTCATTAACCAGTCAGTCAGATGCATACCTGGACACTTTTAAAATATTGCTCTTATAAACTTAGAAGGTCGACAGAATCAAGGTTTTGCATCATTATGAATTTTCTGAAGGGTATGAACTCTGAAACTGAAATATCTGTCATTATTTTCTGACTTCAGCTGTTACTAACTTCCCAGAAAACCACAATTTTACAACAAAAAGAACAAAAGCATGAGGCAAAAAGGTGGACATTCTACAAAAATGTGTACAGTTGAGAGGTATGGGGGTCAATTAAAAAACAAATGGTCTACAATCAGATACCAGTTGCTCCTGAAACGCAGGATTCGATAAGGTCCCATTTCTGCCCCTTGCACCACTTGACCCACCTTCATCAGATATTAGTTAAAAAAAATCTTTTTTTTTTCCTTTTAAACCATAGCAAGTGTTATAACAATCAAATGAGATAATAGAATTCCCAGTCATCTAAAGATAGCATAATGTTTTAGGTGAATTTGAAATTTTATTTTTTTATGGGAAATTAAGTAATCTCATGTTGCGGCAAATAGATACTAGAATATCTGGTCACTAGCATGTGCTCACTGATTGGTTTGGCTAGTCTCATAGCCTGGCTGCATTGGAACCGGGTGAGTAGTATAGTTTTTTACAAATGTATTTGCTGCTGAGGACCTCTGTTCATACTGAGAACGTTATACATAAGGAGCAGAAAGCAATACTGTATTTTTTGTTGAAGGGTAGCCACTGTGCCCTTTGGAGCATAAGGAAATAAATCTCACTTCCTATACATTGTATCTGAGAGGAACTGGATATTGTGTATATTTTTCTTAGATGCAAATTAGATGAGTTGGAGTCTATATTCCACTGCAGATACCATAAAATGTTTATTATTGTAGCAGTAAATTCAGGTCATAAAAATCTGGAATAGCACAGAAGAAATACAGTTGTGTAAATAATTGTTAATTTTGGATTAGAGCTTTAAAGCATGCTCTTACCCAGAGGGTGCAAGTTCAAGTCAGAATTCCCATCTTTGCTACAGTGCCATAGTGTATGATTTTTTGTCAGTTGAACAAAACAGCTAAACCGGAAAGGTTTGCCAAATATTCCTTTTAATGTTAAGATAAGAGCTGAAATAGTAATGACCTGATTATTTTCATATATAATAAGACAACATTTCTTTAATAAATGTGAGATTAATAGCAGAAAATGTATTACACTTGGTTTCTGTAGACAAGCTATTTACCATTTTCTAGAAATTATCACAGTTACTACAAAAATTACTTCAAATTTTATCATTGGTACTGGAACAATTGCTTTCTTACTGATACTAGTGTATGGTTTCTTTGGTAACTGTGTACTGAGTAAATGGTTCTAGACTGTGGCACTAGATCTTTGGCTAGTCTACATCATCCCCTTGCTTTATCTGAAACTTTAACACTGCCATCACATGGGCTTATCTGTTACTGCAGTCATTTCTGCTCTACAGTAAACAAATGATTTCTTATAGGTTCATAAGTGTTTACAAGGTCAGCGACCACATGGGCCTTTTTAAGCCTAGCCATGCATCCAAAATCTCTGACAAGTTCTGATACCCTTGATAAGTTAACCAGTAGCCTGGGAGATGAACGAATTACAGATTCCCTGTGTCTATTAGAGACATAGGTACCAAACCAAAGATGGATTTCTGGTTTCCCATCTAGTTGTCCAAGTTGCACTTGAATTGGTTAGGGTGGAACTCTGCTTCACGTGGATGGGTAGCCTGTTCCATAGATAGAGTTGTCTCTGGCATACATACCTATTTCTCCAGTAGGTTCTATTTATATCATAGTCAAGGCTTAAGTATTTAGAATGGGTAATTCTGGTGCTGTTTGTTTAATGGATATGCAGGAGGTCCATCAGAGTGGGTTCTGACAATGTCCTGAATGCCAGGCATAGATCGCCACTCAAAAGCCTGTAGGAGACACAATACAGGGATAGGGCCTTGAAGCGGTCTGCATAGGACATTTTACTTAAGCCCTGTATTCTTTTAGTGAGGAACCTCTGTGGACATTCCAGTTGTTGGATATGCCTGGTTAGGTACATACCAAAAGGGGAATTGTACTCAATGACAGGTCTAATGAATGACGAATACAGTGGAAGAATGACTTCATTGGACTTAGATGCCATACTGCAAAAGCATCAGAGAGCTACAAAGCAGACACCCACAAAATCTGCACCTCCCATCACAAACCAGACAGCACATAAAACACAAAATCAATGTGCTGCAAAATCACAGCCCTTAAGGCGAAATAACATACCTAACACACTAGTAATAGGTGACTCAATAGTCAGGTACACTGACGCCCCACTCACTAGGCTGGACAAGGAGAAGGTTACTGTTAGCTGCGTATCAGGAGCCAGAATCCACCACATAACACAAGCAGTCATTTCACTCCAGAACAAGTACAAATATGACTCTGTCATTGTTCATGTTGGTGTGAATGACCTGAAATGTACCTCCCTGGACTACATGAAAAGAGACATGGAAGAGCTCTCTGATCATGTAGCCCAGGCGGGTATGACCCTGACCCTGAGTAGCATCCTGCCCTCACCAAGAATGATACCTCAGTATAAAGAAAAAATTATCAATTTAAACAATTGGCTATGCTTCTGGTGTCATTCAAAGGGGATCCAGTGTCTGTCAGCCTGGGATGACATGCTCGACAAGCCACATTGCTTCACAAGAGACGGCTTGCACCTGTCACCCATTGGTTTTCGAATACTGGCCAAGGCTCTTGCTGCCCCCATAGTGCCTTTTTTAGGCAAGGATCAAAATTCAAACCCACCACTGTAAACAGCACAAGTAAAAAAATGAGGGTTATACTACTCAACGCCAGGAGTTTAAATCTCAAAATGCATGTGCTCGAAGCACTCCTAAGTATGGAGAACGTCGACATCTGTGCAGTAACTGAAACCTGGTTCAAGGCTCCAGAGAGCACTCCAGCACTACTGGGCTACAACTCATACCACACATTTCAGCTACAGAACACGGACCGAAACACAAAAGGAGGGGGTGTATCCATATTCATCAAGGATACTCACACCTCCAGGTTAGTGGTGCAGTATGATACCTCTGAGATCATCCATGTGCAACTAACATTGGGCAAATCTGCAATGCAAATTGTGGCCTGCTACAGATCACCCTCCATGACCCAGGACCACCACTCCGCCTTTCTGTAGACACTGGAAAACATGAAGTTCCTACCGAACACCCTGATATTGGGCGATTTCAATTACCCTACCATTAACTGGGAAAGCTAATTGAGTACAAACTCCCAGGCTCAGCTCTTCCTGGAATTTATCAACTCAAATGCCCTGGATCAGCTGGTAAACTCTCCAAACAGAGGCCACAACATATTGGACCTGGTCATCACCAACATGGGCAACAGGTGTTCCGTACCGGAGGTCAACTTGTCACTGGTTAGATCAGACCATAAACTAATCACCCTGGATGTCCACACCCCACCAACACCCCCAACCAAGGAAACCACAGTGAAAAACTTTTCTAAAGCAAACTTCACCTTACTTAAGGCAGAGGTGGTAAGTTTCACAGCCTCCACACAAAAGGATAACACTGCCCAAGATGCAGAATCCTTTACAATTGCACTCTATGAGCACCTACAAGGATGCATGGATCGTGCCATCCCTAGCAAGACCAAGACTCACTCCCCTAAGAGAAGGAAACCAGTCTGGTGGACCCCTGCCATAAACAGGTTATACAACAGATGGAGGAAACTAGTTCAGAAAAAAAGCAAATCCCAAGAAGGAAAGACATCCCTGATCAGTATCAGTAAGAAACTAAAGTCCCTCATAAAATCATCCAAGGCTAACTTCGAAAGAAAAATAGCCAAGGATTTGAAAGATAACCACAAAGCCTTCTTCAGCTATGTCAGGAATCTAAGCGGCAACTCACAGATATGCTCTGAGCTAGTGCAAAATAGCCCAAAATATACTGAACCTACTGATATTGCCAGCATCCTGGCAGATAGATTCAGTGCAAACTTCACCTCCCTTTCACCTTGAAAAGGGCCCACAACAATACCGGAAAAGTGTCGTGTCCCAGAAGCACAGGTGAAAACAAACCTTTCAAAAGCCAAAAACACAGCATCAATGGGGCCAGATGGTGCCCCAGGCTGTGTTTTGCACGAACTACAGAACGAACTAACACCCCACCTAAACACGCTGTTCAACCTCAGCCTCTCCACAGTCTACGTGCCCATAAAATGGCACACAGCAATGGTTATTCCGCTCCACAAAGGAGGGGCCACAACTGACCCTGGTAACTATCGCCCCATAAGCCTGACTAGCCTGGTCTGCAAGGCTATGGAGCGCATCATCATGGAACTCATTAACAAAGACATTGGAAACCTCCAAACACTTGACCCGACACAGTTAGCCTTTGCTAAGGGCAGATCATGCCTACTAAACCTGGTTGACTTCTTCGAGACAGTCACCAAGGCCATAGACAAAGGAAACAAGGTTCGCACAGCCTACCTTGACCTCGCCAAGGAATCCGACACCATTCCTTACTCAGGTATTATAGAAAAACTCACCAGCCTGAACATAAACCCCTACGTCCCAAGATGAGTTGCCAACTGGCTTACAGACAGAACTCACACGGTAAGAATAGTGGGCTCCAGGTCCGACTCTAAACCAGCAACAAGTGGTGTCCCACAAGGCTCGGATCTGGGACCCCTACGGTTCGGCATATATTTCTCAGAAGTACAGGCAAACACAGGAGGACTATGGCTAACGAAGTTCGCCAATGACTGCAAACTGGGAGCCATAATTGACTCTCCGGCTGACACGGACATCCTTCAAAAAGGCCTTATTGAGATAGACACCTGGTGTCAAAGTCATGGCCTCAAGCTAAATGCCAAAAGATGCATAGTCATCCCATTTGGGAAAAACAAAACACCCACGAATTACCACATAGGTGGCAGCCCCCTTAATACAGAAGAGGTACTAAGAGATTTGAGGACCCAGGTAGACAGTAATCTCTCCTTTGACAATCATATTGCCAAAGTAGTTAGGAAATCCTTCTATGTGGCCCATCTAATTACTAAGGGGTTCGCATCTAGAAATAAAGAAGTTATAGTGCCCCTCTACTCGTCACTCATTATACCCATCATAGAGTACAATGCCCAATTTGGGATGTACCTCACATGACATGTCCAACAGCTGGAAAGACCACAAAAGCACCTCACCAAGAGGATTACTGGCCTCAAACATATGTCCTATGTAGCTCGACTGAAAAAACTCCAGCTGTACTCAGTGGCATATCGCTTACTCAGAGGTGATCTCTGCCTGACTTACAAAACCATGTCCAACTCAGAATTGATGGACATGCTCCACCTAAAGAAATCCAAGTCACTGTGAGCCACGCACTCTAGTGAGCTAAACCTCGCCACAACAATAAATAGAAAATGCTGGAGGGATAGATTCCAGTCACAGAGACTCCCCATGCTTTGGAACAAAATTCCTAACTACATTAGGCAGAGCCCCTCACTAACACTCTTCAAGAGAAGCCTTGACGAGTGGATGGGTAACAGAAAATACACACCTGGGATCACTTCCTTGGCTCTGCTTGACAGAGGCTGAGTTAATTAATCAATGGGGCAGCGAAAGCCGACACACTCTGGCTAGGCTTAAAAATGCCCTCGGGCAGATAGCCTAGTACCTACCTATGAACCTATGAACCTATACCTTTGTTTATAAATTGTGCGACATAGAATGATTTCCTCACCACTGTAGACATGTGATGGTCACAGGAAATGAATAGATACTTATATGCAAAGTAGTCATAACCTCCAGTATGAAATAAACCAGGCTTTGTGAAATCAACACTCACCTGAACAAAATAATAACTAACATATTCAAACAACAACTCTATTACATAAGGTAGCTTTAATGAGCAGTCATCTGCCCATTATTACCAGCTATTAGTGTCACTCCACAGCTCACTATAAATCTTTACAAATCCCACCGCAGAGCAGCTAAGTTCTTCACTGTTTAACTGATGAGATGGAAAGGTGGGAAAAGAAGGATTTCCTATCTTAAAGAAGGATGTTACTTCTGCCCATGCCTATAAATACCAGTATAGGAATGGAGGGCCAGTTCTGGAACGTCTGCCATTGACACTAAAGGGCTACCAGCTAACCAATATTTAAACACCACCCTGCCCCTAACTCAACTGTCCTGCCTATGCTGACTGCCAGTTACCTACAAAAACAGTTTATACATTACTCCCCACTTACAAAGTCTCTAGCAAATAGCAAAGCTCTTGCACTGGCTGACACACTTAACCTTTACAAGAAGCAAACCCATTTGTCCCTGATCCCAAAACACAAGTCAGTAAACACAAGATGTCAACAGGACTGGTTATTCACAGGAATCAAACAGATATCTATTTGCAAAGCAGTGATAACCTTTGATACTAAACAAGCACAGGTGATGTGAAATAAATGTTCACCTCAACAATGTGAGATCCAACATATCCCAACAACATCTAGTATATAAGACAGTGTGGATGAATGCCCCCCCCCCATTATTACCGGATAACAGTGTCACAACAAATCCTGCCATAGGGCAGCTTGGTTCTTTTTAACTCTATCTGATTGATAAGAAGGAAGGGTGGGAAACGAAGCATCTAAAAACATATATCGTGTTCTACTTATTTAATACTGATTTAATACTGTATTTTAATATTGTAAACTAAACTGCACTGTTTATGCTACATTTGTCTGCCTTATTGTGCCTGTCAAAATTGCATTTTCTTGCTGTTTTCACTGTTTGCTGTTTTTTTTTTTTTTGCAATTTTCACTGATTGCATAAAAATTGTTTCTACTTTTCACTGTTTGCAAAGCATCTGTTCTGTTTGTTCTGTTTTTCCAGCCAAGCAGTGCTTTAAATAACTGACTTGTTTAATGTTTAAAACATTATTTAGCGTCTCCTTGCTGCTTTTCTACTGTTTAAAATATTGTTTTAGTGTTTGCCACGTAAATTAGTGTAGCTAGTAGCTGAAACATAGTCCAGATACAGGTTTGCTGCATCTGGGTCTGTTTATAGTGGCTGCTGCATTCTGAGCACATTTTCCAAGCCATCTTTGATTGTAAGGGGTACTTCTGCACCGTTGTGAGAGATGTGTGCTGATTGGAAACTATCTGCTGAAGGATGATTGGCCTAGGGCTTGGAGTAAGCACCCTCACTGGTTCTTTTGACTTCTTAAAAGTTTTTTTTTAAGTTTTTAGCTTCTGGCATTTAAGCCCTGCATTTGAGCAGGTTTCTGCTTGTTTGAACCAAGCTGAACTGAGGTGGGCTATCAGCCACAGCTCTGAGCTAAGACACCAGACAACTACAGGCTTCGGAGCTTCCCAAGAGCAATAACTTACCTGTTTTTTTCCTTGATTATACTATTTACTGCACTTTTTATTGTATTCTGCTTATTTAATATGGTATTTTAAGGGTCTATATTATATCAGAGAATGCATAACTTAGTGAACACTGTATAATCGACCTAAATATGTCGAAACACCAAAATGCCGAACACACTGAACTGGGGAAAGAAAATTGCTGCTCTGTAAAAAAAAAAAAAAAAAAAAAAAAACCACAAAATAAAGTGGCGGGCTTTGCTCCCAACCCCCTGATGTGGGGGGCTGTGCTCCACATACACACCCTACTTAAATATACCAACTCTGAGATCGCACCACACTGGAGGAAATGGCAAAGTCCCAAAAATGGCCCAGTGATTTTTTTTTTCCCTGGGAAAAAAGTTGCTGTTTCGTGCTTTCGGAATTTTACCATTTCAAATAAAAAGGGTAGATTAAACAGTGTTTGCTATTTTAAGTGTTTGCTGATTTAATAGGAACGCTATTTTAATAATGTAAACTAAATTGCACTGTTTGTACTGCATTTGTTTGCCTTACTGTGCATGTTAAATCATATTTTGTTGCTGTTTTCACTGTTTGCAAAGCTTTTTCTGCTATTTCCTTATTGCATAATATTTGTTACTACTTTTAACTGTTTGCAAAGCATATATTCTGTTTGTTCTGTTTTCCCACCAAGTAGTGTTTTAAATAACTGATTTGTTTGCTGTTTAAAAAATTCTTTACTGTCTCCTTGTTGTTTTTATGCTGTTTATACCATTTTTTTGTGTCTCACTGCTGTTTTTCTGCTGTTAAAACATTTTCTTAGTGTTCCCTGCCTAAATTAGTGTAGTTAGTAGCTGCAGCATAGTCCAGATACAGGTTTGCTGCATCTGGGTATGTTTGTAGTATCTGTTGTATTCTGAACACATTTTCTAAGTCATCTTTGATTGGAAGGGGCCATTCTGCACCCTTGTGAGAGAAGTGTGCTGACTGGAACCTGTCTGCTGAAGGGTGATTGGTCTAGGGCTTGGAGTCATACTGACCAAGAAAAAGAAAACAGCAAGAGACAACAAAACGCAAACAAGGAAAGAAAACAACAACAATCAAGTAGGACTAAAAACCCTGACAAAAAAACAAAATCTTCAGCCAATGAAAAAGCATGAACGACAATCACAATGAAACCAGGCTTAATTGAAAAGAAGCAGAAGAAGCCTTAACAAGAAAACCCCTAACAAAGAAGAAACAATCAACAAAGAATAAGAACCTAAAAACAGTACTACAGGACTAAAAAAACTACAAAATACAAACTTTTATTAATATCCAAACACTCAATCCAAAACAAACAAATGGACAAAGGCAAGAAAAAAAGACCACAAGAAATGCATAAAGTCCTGTAATACCATAAATAGCAAAAAACAGCAAAAAGGAAATTATCACAGGAATAAAAAATGCTGGGGAGGTTCATAAGAAAGGAGTGCAATAGCTATAAAATGCACCCCAGTCAAGCAAAACAGGAGATATAAACACTTAAAACAAAAGCAACATTAATAAAAAAATACTAGTGCAAAAAACTCTCACAGAAGGCAATATCTCCTGTAATGCACAAGCAATCATAAAGTGTTGGCAAACAAAACAAGCAGGCTGGGCAAGCACAACCCCCTCCCTCACCACTTGTGCCACAACCACATCCTCAACTGAGCAAGTAAAGAGGTCATAGATAGAACCTTCCCAGCAAGAACCTCACTGCAATGGGCAGCCCAAAGACATTCAAGCAACCTCTGGCATCCAGGCACAACCATAATCTCTATACAAAAATGTATTGAGTGCAATGGGAAATAAATGGGGCATGAATAGTTACACTGAACATCCTCTAAAAGCCAGACAACCTATTACAGTGAAGAAAAACATGTCCTGCAGTTTCCAAAGTCCCTCAACAAACATGTGGACATGACTGGGCCCCTACTGAACGAAAAACATAATAAGACCTCACTGGCAACTTTTCATGGGAATAGTGCCACAGATAATCATGACAATGGGGCAAAGAGGCATAACACCACCTACACTGACTCATCCCTTGCAACCTCCCAGGGAAATAGTCCTGATACTCATTAATGGCATAGAAACAGGTCAAAAGAGAGGAATACCACTCTTGCCTAGAAGAAGGAAGAGCACCCAAGATGACATGACATCCAAGCAACAAAAACTGGACTTCCTGCAGCTTCCCAGAAGGGACATTCCATGTATTCTTCTCAGCCAAACAAGTCTGCCAAAACTGGTCAGACAAAGCAGGGACAAAACAACAAAGCAAAGAAAGATCAACAGCCTGCAAATGCCACAAAACAGGAAAAATAAAGTATACAGAAAAAAAAAACAAGATGAAGCAACCCAACACCACCTGAAGGAGGAAGAGAGTACAAAATACCCCTCCACACAGGCATATAAGAAGTTCCCCAAGAGAAATGAAAAACGTCAGACAAAAGACAAGTAGACCAAGAATGGGAAACAAACAGAAAAAAACATACCCCAAAGTTCCCCAACAAAACCTCATTTGACAAATTTCTTGTGAAAAGACAATTTAAAGGAGCACCAAAAAAACACAATTGCTGGAAACCTTATCAAAAAGATGCTCACAAGACTCCAGCATGTAAGAAGGTGTACCAAAAGGCACAACCAAAATGGAGAGCCTTGCAGAAGAAAACGAAATCCCCCAACAACACTACGGACTTCACCAAAATCCCCCAATTTGGCAAGAATAAGGGAGAGACCAACAATGAAAAAACAAAAGAAAAATAGTGTATATAAGTCAGCAAAACAGCAGAAGACTCAGCAAGCACTGTCATATCATCTGCATAGGGCAAAAAATGAGGCACCAAAACACCAGAACAGGAAAAAGAAAAAGGAGACAAAGAAAAATGGTCCCACACTTTAAAAAAACCTGCACCCACCATCAAGGTGAAGAGATACATGTGTAAAGGATAGCCCTGATGCATGCCATTCTTCATAGCAACCTCTGCACCTAATGAATAAAACAAACAAAAAAATGCCTGAAGTTTGAAATGACTACCACAATTTATTTAACATCAGCGGTTTCGTCCCTTTAAATTGAGAGACTTCATCAGATAAAATCCATACATTTATCCAGTCTTATATATCATCTTTAAACTAATCAGATGACTAGTTTAATCAACTCTAATCAATTAACCTATTAAAAGTCATTCATTCAAAAAGTAAAACATATCATTATTTAGATATTTTATTAGAAAAAGATACGGCTAATAGAAGGTTTATTTCAAAAATGTATAGGAAGCCCACTTATTGGAATAGTTTTTTACATCATTCTAGTTTTCATCCTATTTCTCAGAAGAAATCAGTGGTAAAAGGGCAATTTGTTAGAGCAGTGCGTATGACAACCTGTTTTGATGATTTCTTAAGTGAATGTGAAACACTGTATTTTATGTTTTTGAAGAGGGGTTACCCTGTAGGGTTTGTGGAAAATTTGATGTATGAAGTTATTAACAAAAGAAAGAATGAATATTTCTTGCCAATTTTAGAAGCAGGAAGAATTGCTCAAAGTAGCCAAGAATCTAATAAGGAAGTTCAAAATTTTAAAAGAAGACAAGTCGATGTCAGGTAAAATAAGTGACAAATTTATGATCACTTATAAGAGGGATTTTAATTTGAAAAAATTATTGGAACATCCGCTAAAAGAAAAATATAATTTTACTACTTATATGAGAAGATGTGGGAGATGTAAAATGTGTATGTTTATTGATGTGGGATAATTTTTTTATATTAATGGACATTCCTTTAAAATAAAGGGAAAATATGATTGTAATAGTATAGGTATTGTCTATGGGGCTCTTTGCCAAAAGTGCTCTGTCTTTTATATTGGGAAATCTGAAAGGAGACTTAGAGATAGGGTGTATGAACACCAATATGAGATGTTAAAGGGTAAACTTACTAATGATTTATATAAACATATTTCACAACATAAAGAACATAATTTTAAGTTCATTGTGATTATGCAAGTTGAACATAACATGAGGTGTGGTCCTTGGTCTCTTTATCTGGAGAAATGTGAATTACACTGGATTCTATACTTTAATGTTACTATAGAGACAGGTTTTAATGAGATAGCCACTATAGGCTGTCTTTTGAAATTAAAAGCTCAAGTTAGGTAACAGTAAATTATTTTAAGTTGTTGGATTGTTGTATTTTACTATTGTGTTTTCATTAAGCTGTAATGTGTAGTATTTTTTGTGATATGTTTTACTTTTTGAATGAATGTCTTTTAGTAGGTTAATTGATTGATTAGAGTTGATTAAACTAGTCATCTGATTAGTTTAAGGATGATATATAAGTCTGGATAAATGTATGGATTTTATATGATGAAGTCTCTCAATTTAAAGGGATGAAAGCACTAATGTTAAATACATTGTGGTGGTCATTTCAAACTTCAGACATTTTTTTTGTTTGTTTTATTCAGTAGTTTGTTTTTTGTAGTTTATTTAACCTCTGCGCCTAACCATTTATTCCACACAGGAACAATAATTGAAGAAGAATAAATAGAGGAAATGCACTTAAGAAAAAGAGGGCCAAATCCAAAGGCTTTCAAAAAGTCCACCAAGGCCCCATGGCTAACATTATCAAATGCCTTACTAAGGTCATAAGAAAGCAGCAAAGCAGAAGTAGAAGAGTCAACATAAGAAGTAACAGACTTCAGCCAAAGCAACACACCCTGCATAGGCCTGCCAGAAATAGCATAGACCCTGGGATCCAAAACAAAATGCATCTGAGAATGAAGGCACAACCATAAAACTTTACAAATCAACTTGTAATCAGTGTTACACAAGAAAATATTGCACCAATTAGATAAGACCCTGCAGTCACCCTTCTTCTAGAGAAACTTAAGGGCAATACGCAAAAAGTCAGGATGGGAAAAAAACATTAGAAAAGCACTCATTAAACAACTGAACAAGTAATGACAATTGGACATCAGAAAAAGAGCAGTAAAAATGATATGAAAGCCCATCCCGCCCTGGGGCAGAATCAACCTTAAAAGAGAAAATGTCCCAACACACCTCAAACAAGGTAATAGGTGTATCAAGAACACCCTAAAAGCAGCCAGCATCACCAAAATGGACCATAATTCACCAGGAAAAATCTTATCACCATATAAGGACCACAGATAAGAGTTAACTTGATGAAAAAATCCCTTCCTTAGTAGTAACAACATAAGAACATAAGAAGTTAGCAAACTATCAGTAAAGGTCTGTCGTAAGCATACATTTGCCCATATAAGGAATAAATTCCTCACCTTTAAAGGAGTGAGGTAAGTTCCAAAGACCTACTTTGACCCCAGCAATATTGTTCAAATGCAGCCAACTTAGATACTTTAGAACATTAACAGGGTCCTGACGCACAGCAGATTGAAAATCGACACACAAGGCATCATAAGATTGCTTAAACTGAATGTAATAAGACTGGACAAACCAATTATAATGAACAACAAACTTCTCCTTAAAGGCCAACCACCATTAGGACAGAGAAGGAAACAAAGGCAACAGAGTAAAATGATCATCCCATAATTCAGAAACAACCTCCTGCAAAGTAGAAGTAAAAGTCCAGAGAGCATTATATCTAGCCAAACACTTACTCTTAGATAAAGCAGAGGAAACACCAAAGGAAAATAACAAAGCATGGTGGTCAGTAAGAGCTACAAAAGACAAAGAAAAAGAAACTACAGAAAAGGTTGGATAACAAAAACAATATTTAATACACACACATGCAGTGTCATGAAAATAAGTAAAAGCATCAGGGTTACACAGAGAAAGGGAGGCCAAGTGTAAAATGTCCTTGCAACAATGAACAGTACAGTCTTGCCTATATCTAGAATCATGTGATATAACACCACAATTAAAGTCCCCAAAAAAAGAATGGGACAATGAATAAGAAAAATAAGGCTGTAAGAGCTGAAACAATAACCAGTGTTCAGCTACAGAAATAAAGGCATGGACAATAACAAATTGTATAAAAGAATGATACAAAATAAATCCACCTCCAAGGCCCTACCAGGAAAAACATGAATAACATCCCTAACCACCACCTCAGATTTATGTTACAGAACCACAATGTCAAATTGGCGATCAGTCTCCAAAGACCAACGCCTCAGCCACAAAACTTCCCACTGCAAACAAGAAGCAGAAGACATTTTGCCTACATCTAACAGACATATAATATCAGAAGATAGGGAAGAAACCCAAGAATGCAGTCAAGCACCTAGATAAAGCCACCATACCATTTATATTACAAAAAAAAAAAAAAAAAAAAAAAACAAAGACAGGTCAGCTATCAGTAATCAAACTAGACTCATCATCCAAAGCACTTTTAGTGTATTTAAGCTTTAAAGACCTCCATATTGGGACTTGAAATCTCTGACTGGGAATCAGGCAGATCAGAACTAACATCTGCCACACAACCAACACCCTCTGAGGAGCCCAACACCTTAATACTGGCAGCAGCAGAAGAAGCAGCAGGCACCCCACTCAACCTCCTATTGGAGTCTGGAGCATCATAAATGATAGGTGAAAGGGGAATCCCAGCAGAAAGGGCAGTAACTAAAGGGCCTGTTGAGCTAATAGGCAAAGAACCCACCTCAGAATCTCCAGAAGGAGTTATAAGAGCTGAAGTTGGTAAAGGAGGAGGCGGTGGGTCAGGAATGGGTCCACAGCCTGCTGCAAAGAAACATCAGCACGCACAACCTAGAATCTGGCTCAAAGCCAATAGCAGGCAAAACAATAGAGGCTACAGCTGAAGAAGAGCCTGTAGGGGGCACAGCAGGATAACCAGGGCCCCCATGTGTACATAAACTCAAATTACACCAATGGAGACAATCCCTACCAAAGTGCTCAGACAACCTACAAGAAGTACATCTCTTAGAAGGACATACAGACACCAAATGTGAGAAGTCATTGCAAAAGAAGCATGATTTAGGCTTTCCTGCATATCTCAAAATACCCCTATAACCAGCCAATAAACAAACACCAGGCAAATAGGATACTCCAATATCTCCAATATCTCCAATATCTAACACATGTCCCGGCTTCCCAGGCAACATCTCAAATTCCACCAGCATCAGTATCAAAAGACCATTAACAGAAAAAAATAAATCTGCACAACATGAGAGCAAAAACTCTCTAACATGGGCCTCAGTAATATAAATAGAGTGAAAATACAAAATAATTTTACGCTTATAATGAATATCTACTTCAGACAACACATAGTCAGACTAAGGCTTCTGAGAATTATGCTTATAAAAATGGGAAACAGAAGCAGAAGCATCCTCTTGAGTTTCAAAATAAAGATCAGCAAAAGCATCCTTCCATTAGTGAATAATAGCATACAAAGACTGAACTGAAACAGTCAAAGGCTTTATCAAAGAATGCAAAATAAACTTACACGATAAAGGCTGGCCTGAAGCAGATTTCAAATGCACCAAAGGTTTAGAAACAATCCTTGCTGTTCATTAGACCCAAGTTGACTGCCAGAAGCAGAAACTGCCATTTTCCCACAGCATCATAGGATTTGCTTTAGAAACAACAGTAGAGGCAACAGAAGCTAGAGCCCTAGTAGAAGTAGCCAGCTTCTCCACTGGGGGAACTAAAATAGCAGAGATTGAAGCAGTAGAAGTCTGAGAACAATCCTGTACTTCCACAGAATCATCCCAGTCAAATTATTAGCATCTTTCAAAACAGTAAAGCCTTCAACAGAGGTCTGAGAACCAGGCAAAGAAGGCAGAGGTGAAATAGATACTGAAACATTATCAGAAGTCAAATTATAAACAGTAATAGTAGAAGTAGCAGCAGGAGCCAAAACTCCTGTGGCAGAAATGACCGCCATTTTGTTTCACCCTGAAGTGAAAACAAGGACTTTCTATGGCTTGTATGAGCACCCTCATTGGTTCTTTTGAGTTTTTCATTTTTTTTTTTACTTTTTAGCTTCTGGTATTTAAGCCCCATGTTTGAGTGGGTTTCTGCTTGTTTTTGCATCTTGCAGCACTGCTCACTGCCATGCAATTGTGTGCCACAGCTGGACAGATAATGTTTACAAGTTTTCCCTTAAATACAGCTGTAGTACATTAGTGTAGTCCTCATCCTTAGAACATTTCCAGCGTAAGAAGTATTGCTAGTGAGCTGTGATCTATTAAACCACCAGACAGAGCTCCCCCTAGATCAGTCCTGAAAGCACCCTCTTTGTGATAGCAGTTCTTCAAACCTAGCATTATGGACAGTTGGACTGCCCTGTTTCTCCTGCCAGCCTTGTTGACTTGGGTCTCCTGAGGCAGTGTAGCAACTGCCTCATGTACACTGACAACCCTCTACTAATAACTCACTCTAGTACAGAGTGCAAGAGATGCATCTACACCAAGAATCTTGAATCCCTGCTCTCTAGCACTCTGAATAGTAACACTAAAGAGGTTGTCAACTCACACACCACTACTCATGCACATACTACCACTACTCATACACATAGTATGCATCCAACACATAAATCAACATATGCAGAGGTTCTCTCAAAAAACTTTCCAAAAGACCAGAGACCTCTAAAATACAAGACTGCTACAACTAACACAGTTCCTACGGCACCCAAGACACATAGCAACTTCAGTGTCTCACCTACCAAGCCCACAAGGTGTAACACTTATAAACCAAATTTTCTTGTCATTGGAGATTCCATAGTGACACACATGAATGTTCCACTCATCAGGTTAGATAAGGAGAAAGTCACTGTCAACTGCCTGTCTGGTGCCAGGATTTGTAAGGTTACGCATGCACTTAGGTGTCTCGACAACAACTGCCATTATGACTCTGTCATAGCTCATATTGGAGTGAATGACCTGAGATGTGCCTCACTGAACTATATGAAGAGAGACATGACTGAGCTCTCTGAGTATGCGTCACAGGCAGGTATGTCCCTTGCCTTGAGCAGCACATTGCCTTCAACTAGACTGCTGCCACAGTATGAACAAAAAATTATCAGTTTCAATAAATGACTTAATTTTTGATGTCATTCAAAGGGGATCCAGTTTCAGACCGCTTGGAATGACATGGTCGACAAATCTTGTTGCTTTGCCGGAGATGGTTTGCACCTGGCACCACTAGGCTTTTGGTTGCTGGCGAAGTCTCTTGCCTTCCCCATAGTGCCTTTTGTAGGCAAGGTCTCAAAAACAAAATTTCTGATGTGAAAATTGCCAATCATAATAAAATAAAGGTTATGCTCCTAAATGCTAGGATCCTAAATCAAAGACTGCACACCCTGGAAGCACTCCAATCACTGGAGGATATAGATGTGTGCACATTCACAGAAACCTAGTTCAAGGCCTCATGGAGTACCCCGGCCTTGCAAGACTACAATGCCTTCCACCCCTTCAGACAGTAAAACAAATGTGTGAGACCAAAGGAGACTTTTCCAATTAGAGATAAATTCACCTCCCAACTAGTTAAACCGAACAACTCCATGGAGTTACTCCAAATTCAGATAACTGTGGGTAAGACCCACATTCAATTCATAACTAGTTATAGATCCTCCTCCACGAATCATGATGCACATGAGGTCTACTTGTACAAACTGGAGTGAATCCAAATATTATCAAACACTCTGATCATGGGAGATTTCAATTATCCCACCATCACCTGGGAAACATACTCTAGCCCTACAAAAGTTCCTTGACTTTGCTAACTCAAATTCCTTGTAGCAAATTGTTCAAACTCCAACAAGAGGAACAAACATACAAAATCTGATCCTCACTAACATGACAAACAGATGCACCACTGTGACTGGCAGACCCCCATTAGTTAAATCTGACCACAAATCAGCTGCCTTCAAACTGGCACTAACACCAGAACTCACAAAGGGTTAAGTCAGACTAAAAAACTTCAACAAGGCAAACTATGCCCTCCTAGGGGAGGGTACAAAAGCATTCCAAGACCAACCCCCCAGCTGGAAGTGGTAACTACACCAAAGCTTACACTAACGGCCTGAACAATCACTTGTATAAGTGTATAGACTCAGCTGTTCCAGAGAGAATCAAAGCCAGAACCCCAAGTAAAAACAAATCACCCTGGTGGACATCGGCATCAACAAACTTTACAACAAAAGCAAAAGGTTGCTGTCAAAGAAAACTAAGGCAAGGCCCCAAGAATGCAAAAGAACCCTCCTTAGCATGAACAGGCAAATAAGACAATATCACAAATCCTCTAAGGATAACTTTGAGAAAAAACTTAGCAATCACAGATAAGGCTAATCATAAGGCCTTTTACATCTATATATGCAGCCTAAAAGGTAGGACCGAATCATTTGCCAAACTAGTGACTAATGGTATCACACACACTGATCCCGCAGAGATAGCAAACTGGCTGGCAGACAGATTTGGAGAAAATTTCACTCCATTATCCCCTCCAAACTTATCATAAATCTTGCCCCAAGTGTCCCCCCTACCCTACATATCTGAAGAGCAGGTCAGCAAAGCCTTGTCTAAGGCAAAAACACAGCCTCTGTGGGGCCATATGGCATCCCAGGCTGTCTTCTAAACAAACAAAAATATGAACTAGCATCACCATTAAGTGCCCTGTTCAACAGGCTATGTTCAGGGCCTCACAGTCTATGCTAATGATTCTTACCACATTGCCTAGGTGCCAACTATGCATTAAATATCTGGCCAACACCCTCATTAACCAACTATGGTCAGTTATCTGTAGCTCTTCTGTGAAATACATAAAGGTAGTCAATGCTGAGTTCTATCATTGCCTGTTGACTCAGCCCAGGACTGCTGGACCAGCCAACATGCTGTCCTTGAACAACCCTCTGTACCTCCCACGGGATTGGCAATGGATTCACCTGTGCTCATGGTACCAGTTTCTGAAACCTGTGGAACTGAAAAGTGTATTAAACTCTCAGTTAGTGCATTGGAACGACCTGGTATGTGCATAGCTGAAAAAGTCAGATTAATCTTTAGGCAATGCAGCATCAACCTTCTTAATAGAACTTGGACTAAACTAGGCTTTGAAAATCTCATAACTAGCACCTGCACTACTGCAATGTTGTTCAAATCCCAAAAAGGGAAGGCATCTCTGATCAGTATTAGCAAGAAACTTCGATCCCTCATAAAATCATCAAAGGCCAGTTTCAAAAGAAAAATTGCCCTAGACACTAAAGATAATTACAAGGTCTTCTTTAGTTATGTCAGAAACATGGGTGGAAACTCCCAGATATGCTCTGAATTGTTGCATAATGGTACAAAATATACTGAACCTACAGACATAGCCAACATCCTGGCAGACAGATTCAGCGCAAACTTCTCCCCCCCTTCCCCCCCAAAGGAGCAAACACCTATCCCAACTGAATGTAGCCTCCCTGACATCAGAGATGCACAGGTGAAAGCTGCCCTCTCTAAAGCAAAAAACACAGCATCTATGGGACTGGACGGTGTCCCAGGCTGTGTCTTACATGAGCTCCAAGAAGAACTGAACCCTCACATTAAGTCACTGTTCAAACTTAGCTTTACTACAGGATATGTACCCAAAGAATGGCGTACAGCTACAGTGGTCTCACTCCACAAAGGTGGTGCCACAACGGACCCCGGAAACTATCGCCCCATAAGACTGACTAGTCTGGTCTGTAAAGCTATGGAGCATATTATCATGGAACTCATAAACAAAGACATTGGGAGCCTCCAGACACTGGACCCTACCCAATTCGGCTTTGTTAAGGGCAGATCTTGCCTCTTAAACCTAGCTGATTTCTTTGAAACAGTTACCAAAGCCATAGATGAGGGCAAGGTAGTCCACACAGCTACCTGGACTTCACAAAAGCCTTCGACACAATACCCCACTCGGGCATCATAAATAAGCTTATCAGCTTAAATATCAACCCCTATATCACAAGATGGGTTGCAAACTGGCTCAGAGATAGAACCCACATGGTCAAAATTGCAGGTGCCATGTCCGAATCCAAACCAGTTACAATTGGCATCCCACAAGGCTCAGTTCTGGGACCACTCTTGTTCTGTATATACTTCTCTGAAGTTCAGGCTAACACGGGGGGATTATGGCTGACAAAGTTCGCAGATGACTGCAAACTGGGGGCCATAATCGAATCTCCAGCTGACACAAGCATCCTCCAAAAGGGTCTCACAGAGACGGATGCTTGGTGCCAGAGCCACGGCCTCAAGCTAAATGCTAAAAAGTGCATAGTCATCCCCTTTGGGAAAAACAAGGTGCCCACAAATTACCACATAGGTGGCAATCCATTAAGTACAGAAGAAGTAATTAGAGATTTAGGGACCAACGTAGACAGTAATCTCTCCTTTGATAATCACGTTGCCAAAGTGGTTGGAAAGACCTTCTATATAGCCCACCTTATCACGAAAGGGTTCACATCTAGATCAAGAGAGGTCATTGTGCCCCTCTACTCATCACTCATCAGGCCCATAACTGAATACAATGCCCCTTTTGGGATGTACCTTACCCGACACCTGCAGCAACTGGAAAGACCCCCAAAGTACCTCACCAAGCGGATCATGGGCTACAAACAGATGTCCTATGCAGCTCGACTAAAGAAACTCCAGCTCTACTCAGTTGCTTACTGCCTACTCAGAGGCGATCTAGGCCTGATGTACAAAGCCATGTCAAACCCAGAATTAATGGACATGCTCCACCTCAAAAAATCCAAGTCCCTTAGAGCTACACGCTCCAGGGACCTAAACCTCAGCACAAAAATAAATAGGACATGCTGGAGTGACAGATTCATTTCCCAGAGGCTCCCCTCACTCTGGAATAGAATCCCAGTTCATGTTAGACATAGCCCCTCGCTGACCCTCTTCAAGCGAAATTTGGACGCGTGGATGGGAAATCGCAAATTCACCCCTGGGATCTCTCCTGTGTCCCTGCTAGACATAGGCACAGTAAACTAATCTTAAAAGGGTACCTTCTGTGACCTACTTTACAGAGGCACAGTAGGCTAATTTAATAGGGAGGTGGAAGCCAAATACACTCTGACTAGGCTTATAAATGCCCTAGGGCAGATAGCCTAGTATCTACATATGAACCTATGAACCTATAAGTAAAACATCACTTTCTCTTTGCTCAACTCTGTTGATGGAAAACTACTTTTGTAGCTGCCCAAATTGGCATCATCTCTAATAATGTTATGTCCTTTTTCCACTCCTCAGGCCAACACTCTCACCACTTTTCAGCGTACCTTTCTGTTCCAGAAATAGTCTCCATGCCCAGACCCACTCCAATGTCTGTATAAACCTGCAACTCATCCAAGGATTCCCAGTCCCCTTACTAAAAGGTCACTCCATTAACATGTTGAAGGAAGTCCACTCAAATGGTCAAGTCTTGCTTCACTACCTTGAGTTGTCTGATACTATGATGTTTGATCCTCTTACCCCTGAGCAGCATCATTAATGACCTATTAAATGCTCTCCCTGGACCTACTGCAATCCAGCAAAATTCAACAGTCCGAACAACTGCATTGCCTCCCCTGACCCACTCTTTCTTTGCTTAACATAAAGTCCAGTTTTCTCCTTAGCTTGGCCAGTTTCTCCAGACAGAAGTGAACCCACATTCCTCCATATAGATTTCAAGCCCCAGAAACATTCTTTATTACCAGACCCTCCTGACTTCTACTAAGGGTATCCCTGCCTCTTTACACAGCTGCATGAAAACTGGTACCTCTGTGGCACTATACCCTTTCTGTTGCCCATTAGCAGGAAACCATCATGAGAAGTCACTCCTTTTAAACATACTACCTGTACCTGCCAAAGTACATTGCAGCATTGTGCTTAGCATCACAAAGTCACCTCACAGCCCATTGCTATGGCTTTGTTAAAATGAAAATTTCCTTGCAAACACACACTCAATGCTGGCCAGTCTTACATCTAATTTGAAACAGGCAAAATGCTGACTTGATGTACAGCTTTGTTGTCAAAATATAAATGAAACTCCTGATGACTTACACAGCTTTGACAATGAAGCATATTTCACCTTAACCTCTTACTTATCTACTCTATCTTTCACCAAATTTCCTTCTGAAAATGAGAGATGGTGATTAATATGGAAGTCTCTTTTCTGGGATCAGCTTCAGAGAAGTACTTAAATAGAGGTGATTGAAAGGGACCTAAAAGATGGCCTGCCTGCAATTCCTGATCCACTTTTAGCCTACTCCTGACTGATTTAATGTTGCTGTTAATCTTATTGCATCAACTCACTATTGATGTAATTGAAAAACCCACCCTAAGACCCATCAGCAAATCTCAAGTTGCTTCTTTGTCTGGGTATTCATGCAAGAACTACACTAAACCTCCCTTATAATAGGTGAATGACTTTATCTCTCGTCTTCCCCCCAACTAAATGGTGTATATCCTTATCCAACCCATCCCACCCCCTACCTTTCACCACCACCTATAATAGGTCCCATAACTTGCTGCTATTCACCATGCTTGGACTTATCAAATTCCTTGTTGCAACATCTTATGGCCCTATGTGGACCCCCACATACCAAGCATGCATGCACAAATCTACACAATGGCCAGATGAACTTCCAAGAATTGAAAGCCCAGTAGGTCCAAACACCGATGCCCCTCTTCTGATAGCACTCAGGGCATCCCACCTACTTTATCCACCATAATTTCTAAGTATAAATCCACATGCAGGTTCAGTGCAAACTTCACCCCCCTCTCCCCCCCTAAAGGAGAGATAACTATCCCAGCCGAGTGTAGCCTCCCGGACATCTCAAATGCGCAGGGGAAAGCTGCTCTCTCTAAAGCTAAAAACACAGCATCAATGGGACCGGATGGTGTCCCCGGCTGTGTGCTACATGAGCTAAATGAGGAATTAAACCCGCACATAAGGCAGCTGTTTAATCTCAGCCTTACCACAGGATACGTGCCCAAGGAGTGGCGTACGGCAACTGTGGTCCCACTCCACAAAGGTGGCGCCTCTACGGACCCTGGTAATTACCGCCCCATAAGCTTAACAAGTCTAGTCTGCAAACCTATGGAGAGGCTCATAATCGAGCTCATAAACAAAGATATAGCGGACTTGCAGACATTGGACCCGACCCGGGTTGGCTTTGTCAAGGGAAGATCATGGCTTTTGAACTTGGTCGACTTCTTGAAATAGTCACCAAGGCCATTGATGAGGGAAAGGCAGTCCATACAGCCTACCTTGACCTTGCAAGGCTTTCGACACACTACCCCACTCGGGTATTGTAGAAAACTTACCAGCTTAAATGTAAACCCATATGTCACAAGATGGGTTGCAAACTGGCTTAAGGACAGAACCCACAGGGTTAGAGTTGCTGGCGCTGTGTCAGACTCCAAGCCGGTCACAAGTGGTGTCCCACAGGGCTCGGTCCTTGGCCCCCTATTGTTTGGCATCTACTTCTCAGAAGTACAGGCCAACATGGGAGGACTTTGGCTGACAAAGTTTGCAGATGACTGCAAACTGGGCGCCATAGTGGAAAGTGCATCGGACACTGATATCCTTCAGAAGGGACTCACGGAAACAGCTAGCTGGTGCCAGAGCCATGGCCTGAAGTTAAACGCCAAAAAATGTATAGTCATACCCTTCGGGAAAAACAAGGTAACCCCAAGCTACCATATAGGTGGCAATCCACTAAGCACAGAAGAGGTTATCAGGGACCTGGGGACCCAGGTTGACAGTGGCCTTTCTTTTGACACTCACATTGCTAAAGTGGTTAGAAAGACCTTCTACATTGCCCACCTGATCATGAAGGGATTCACATCCAGATCTAGTGAGGTCATTGTTCCCCTGTACTCTTCACTTATCAGACCAATGATCGAGTACAATGCCCCATTCGGGATGTATCTCACCCGACATCTGCAGCAATTGGAGAGACCCCAAAAGTTCCTCACCAAAAGGATAAAGGGACTCCAAAATCTGTCATATGCTGCCAGATTGAAGAAACTCCAGCTCTATTCAGTCGCATACCGTCTGCTCAGAGGTGACATGTGCCTGACATACAAGGCCATGTCCAACCCGGAATTAATGGACATGCTCCACCTCAAAAATCCAAATCCACCAAAACCACTAGAGCAAGCGACTTAAACCTTAGCACGGATATAAATAGGACGTGCTGGAGGGATAGATTTATCACTCAGAGACTCCCTATGCTGTGGAATAAAATCCCGGTCCATGTGAGGCAGAGCACCTCGCTGACTCTGTTCAAGAGAAATCTAGACCTGTGGATGGGAGATCGTAGGTTTACCCCGGGAATCATCTCTGGGTCACTGCTGGACAGAGGCACAACAAACTAATGGGCACAGTATTTTTTCATATAAGGGGTGGCGTAAGCCACAATAATTTGGGCTGGGCTTATAAATGCCTTAGGGCAGATAGCCTAGTATAAACCTATGAACCTATGAACCTATGAACCTATGCCTGCATTCCCAGTGCAAAGATTTGCCCATCACCATGAGTTTCCTAAACCACTGCTCATATCATAGCAGGCATTCCTGCTGCTCAAGCACTGAGAGTCCCCCAATAGTCAATAAATATGCCATAAGTGTCAATCCGTCTTTTGTCTTTTTCTCTAAAATTGTAGCCATGGGATACATAAACCAGAGGACTCAGTAGTGCCATTGTCCCCTGTCCTTACCCGAAACTTGCTTGTACTCCTTTTAACCAATGCCACCAGGGCAGCTGTCAGGTCCTTAAGCCACAGTCACAAAACCAAAGCAAAATATCAGGTAATGTCACTGGAATCCACATATCAAAATACACTTGTAATAAAAGAAGAAATAAGTGACTCACACAGCAGAAGTTGTATAAAGAACCAAATACCAATGGGTAGTAATAAGCAGGCAACAGTTTAATGAACGTAAGTGCTTTTGCATTAAAAACAACAATGCTTCATCAGACCAACTAACAATATTACAGAAAACTTCAATATAAAGTCATAAAACCCCTCCCATCAATAAAGTAATAATCATATTCACAATAATCTAAAGAAATTAATTAAAATAAATTACCTGCATATGTAACTCACAAACATCCCTCTCTGCATCTGCTGAATCTCTTAACCAGCGTGTCACACACTGATTACATTATCATGAGACAACATGTATATATAGATAAGGGTATACAAAACACAGAATAATAAATCAGATACCTGTAAACAAATTAATCTAACCCTCATATATAAACAAAAACAAAACAAGATTAACAATAATAATGCTAATGAATTAAAGATCATGCCTTTAGAGCTGGTTTAGGGGAAAGCATTTTATTTAACCCAGGAGATCTATAAGACTGTAACACTAGGATCCAGCTTTGTTCTCTAGCCTCAGTTTTATTTCTCAAATCTCCACTGCCAACACTTAACAGAACTATCTCTAAAACAAAAAAACTTAAAGGTATGTTGTTGTCCAAAGGCAGAGACATGTGTAGCTAGACCATTGCTGGTCTTGTTATGTCTGATGTCTCTGAGATGTTCTAAAGTCCTGTTCTTCAATCAATGGTTCATTTTGCTGATGTAAAAGGCATGACAGTATTCACAGAAGGAGTAATATATCACATTCACAGTCTTACAGTCTGCGTAAAAGGAAAATTCAGTCTCATGTTGTAGAGTGGGATGTCTAAAGGCATATTTAGGATAAATAAATCTGCAAGCCTTACAGTTCAAACAGGGAAATGTACCACAACATGCATGCAGAAGATAGGGAATGCATTACATTTACAATATTCCTGTAGCAAAGTTGCCTGTTAAGAGATAGATTATTCCTGAAACAAAACTCAGGTTTATTATCTATCAAATTAGTCAATTCAGGACAACTCCTGAGAATATCCCAGTTTCTCCCCATTATGTCACAAACCAGATTAATATCATTAGAGTATGTAAAAACACACCTAAGTGGCTACCTTCTGCATGTTCTCTAGTTGTTATAGTCACCAGAGATATGTTAGGTTAAGAGGCAACTTTCTTATAAGAGTGTTGTAAATGTAACGCATTCCCTATCTTCTGTACATTTGCTTCAGTTTTGGCAATCAACAAATACTTATTTCATCTTTATTTGTTCCTCTTATTGTTTTCCTGTGCATTTTCATAAAGTGATAAAGCTGATCTTGAGCATGTTGCCATAGCAATTTTATCAGGGACTGACTGTTTTTGCATAGATAAAATAGAAGAAATGTGGTACCCAGCTAGACTGCATCATTAAGTAGTTCATAGGTTCATAGATTAGTACTAAGCTAATTGCTCTTGTGGGCCATTTTAAGCCTAGCCAGTTATCCCTTGTGAGACTTAAACCCTGCACCTTGTGTTAGTAAGGCAAACACCTTAACCATTAGGCTACCCTCCCTCCCTCTAGTGTCCTCCATTTCTCCATATAATATTTGAGGCTTCTGTGCCACGTATATCTTTCAGTAGTTTTAATGCATAGATATCAGACCTATACTAATTCACTGTTCAGTGTTCACCATTTGCACTTACTCTGTTGAATATCCATTTATGCAATTTAAAAATTGAAATCTTGCTATTGTTTCCCTATTAGATTTTCATAACATGTTGGTGCTTTTTTTCCCATTCCACTCCATCTAGACTGCTTAAGCCTGATCCTGTCAAAATTTTTTTTCTATTTTCCAATGAAGTTATAAGATTTTCAGATAACCTTCTTAAATCTCATTGTATTAGAGACAATGTAGCCTTAATAATACAAAAATAAATTCAAACTGCTGTAAGGGGTATTTTTTACTTTGCATGTCTCATTCATTTATCTCATCTGCACTAATAACTTTAAACTGTGCAAACTTCTGCAACATATATTGCACTCATACACAGATGGTAATTTTATTACTATCATTACTTATTTTGTTACTTTTGTTTTTCTGACCTTATGACTGCAAGTCCTACCACCAGCCAACAATCAAGATTCTCATTCAGTCCTAATTAATGTTTACTTAACCTCTCTTAAAAGTAAGAGGAGAGGGAAGGTTTAGTGTTGGCAGTCCTCGGTGTCATGCCCCTGCAAATATAACACTTTTATTATGCCTTGCTTGTGGTTGACTCAGAGATGCCACAATGAAATATCATTAAGTAAAGAACAAAAATTCTAATGCTCTGGACCTATATGCCTCCTAGTCATCTCTGTGTGCTTGTTGGGCATCACTGGCTATTGCTAGGAGGGCTTTCAGACAATATAAGGACCCACAGCCCACTATTCAAAAACTACAAACCGCTTCCTTTAGCTGCTGAAAACGCCTCCTTATTAAGTCAGTTAGAGGTCACCAGCACCATTGATGAAATCTCTATTAATTGGTTAAAATGAGTTGCTTTCCTACTTGGATATAGCTGCATTGATCATAGGAGTTAGGTTACTACCCTGTAAGTCATGGTACAGTGCAGATAACTAATGTTCCTCTCCACTTTTCTTATCAGACTGACTGCAGCCCTCCATCTAGAATGGTTCTGTCATAATTCAGTATACCAGTCTGTTTTCTGTTCTGTTTTTTTTTTTTTTTATAATATAGCATGAGAAATTTGTCAGCCTCTTCGTTAATCTTCTTTGTACATTTTCAATTATATTAGAAAATTAGCAAAGCTTAAGCACCATATCACCAAGAATCAAATGAAAAAGCATTTGTTTTAGAAAAAATATATATATCTTAAGACAGACAGGAAATATGTTTTTTTTTATCCTCCTAAGTCTATTTCCAAATAGAATCTTAATACCTCTGCATATACATATCAGAGAGTGGATATCTGCATCTAGAAAGTTTTAAAGCAATGGCAGAAAAATGATTATTTATGTTTCCATGTGATTTTTACATCTATGAATTTATACAACTATATTGTCAGAGTCCAAGACATTATAAAAAACTCCAGTGTGTCTTATGTTCAAAACCTGAGTGAGTCATCCGAATAAATTTTCAGGCTTATTATTTAACAGTAGAACTGAAAGCCAAATGTAAAGACTGTGCTACAGTGAGTAAATGACATTTGTTGCTGAGAAATGGATCTCAGTAATAATTTTGCTGTTAAAGTGCAAGCATCTTTGACATTTTTCATTAGGCAAAATGCTCAGCATATGCAGGTGCAATGCAGTTTGAAGCCATACAGTAAAGTATCTCTTAGCGTAATGTATATTTGTTTATTTATTTTACATTTGTTGACTGGGGAAGTCTAGCTGGTCGCAAAGGCTCCTTTTCAGCAGAGGCCCAGGGGAAAAAAGCTCTAGTATGTGCAGTATAATCAAACTCTTTTAAGTTATATAATATCAACAATGCAGGCAGTATAAAATTAAACTAAATTTTACAATGTCAAAATAATAAGATAACAACTATACATACAGTAGTAAGGCTTCTTACACTAATTATACTGTGTATGGATATAGTTAGATAAATAACTATGCAGAAGATGTCACGGTACAGAGTACTGAGTTACTTACAAAGGATGGATGGGAAAAGATTGATTTAACTTTGAGGTATAAATGAAATGAGTGGTAAAAGAGAGTTAAGAGAGGCATAGGTAGAAGGTGGATTGGCTGAAAACAGAGAGATAGGTGGCAGCAGACTGAAGTAGAGCAGAGGTGTGGTAGAAGAGATGAAAAATACTAATTCTGGAGATCTACAGCTGTCACTGATACCTTTACTAACTGTATTGAAATATTGTTGCATGCTTTTGTTATTATATAAGAAATAATGTGCATGTTTACCATCAGTTTTAAAACTTGTGACTTCAGAAATAAATATGTTACTTGATGAAGAATGTGTTGAATTAACATATGGCATACTAGTTTACATTTCAGGAGACATACACTCCAACAATTTGTTTAATAAAAGGACAACTATTTTAAATAAATGATACTGGATGCTTAACTTGACTATTATAAACAAAATCATTGTTCCAGACATATCCTGAATGATATATTAAAATGATGTTTTGATAAAAAGTAAGGAAGCAATTGTAAATGTTTAGGATATTGTGTAAAAACATATGCTTTATAATGCATCATCACCAATTAATTCAATAGACATCAGTCCCATAGGAGTGACTAAGATGAAAGATGTCTGAATCATAGTTGTGTAATACATGGTCACACAAAGAGTATAACATAATATAAATTAAACAAGATGATTTTGAAACTGATACTGCATTTCTCTTTGCTCTTAATGCTATGCTTACACTCTAACTGCTGTTTTGAAACAAATATTTTTCTTCTTGTTCTAGTATAGATGTGGATCATCTAAGCCTTTGTTTATTTTATGTTAACTAAATTGTATGGCGCATATAGGGGGCTGTTTGTGTGGCATTAGTAGTTCTTGAAGACTTGTTTATTTATTGTTTCTTTACTAGGTGAGAGGCTGGTTCATGACTTTTTTCAGACACTTCCTGGGCCATATGATTGAGACAAAACTGTTAAAAAGTGTCCTGTGATTCAAAAACAGTGTGGCTGCAATTTTGGCCACCCCTACTCTGTTTCCTGTGCAAGTGCAACGAGCCCCAGTGCACATTAACAATGACTGCATCCAGGCAAGTGTGTGTGACAAGTAGACCATTAAATATCCTTGCTGCCACCACAACAAAGAATACAAAAGTGCATAGGAGTGTGGTGCAGTCACAGGGAATCACTGTTAGCAGTTGCGCTGATATATTGAGCATGAGCACTGTGTTAACTCGGCGAGATTTCACACATACAGTTGCAGCAAGAGGAAGAAGGTTTGATCTACAGGATCATGAGACATGTACCAATCTATATTTTGATGAACTGATATGGCAGTGAATGCATGCACAAATGCACACTTATAACATTCAGAAGTAACACTAATACCTTCAAACTATGCCAGTTATCAAAGAAGTGGGCAGTGATATATAAAATGCATAGTGACTGTAAATGATTTATAATGTTAAAAGCCATAAATCCTGAAGTTAATACACTCATGCTATTACTCTTTTAGGTGCACCAATCTCTACCAGTGCAGAAGCTTTTTCACTTCAATGTCTTCAGGGGCTATGGATAGAAAAGGAGCAGTGTTGTAATATCTGTGGATGGCAAACAGAGGCAGGTTCTATGTGTAACTGAGATGCATTCTACTTTCAGTACATTGGTGGTGTCTGCTATTTTATTTTTTAATCTCATCCGTCCAGGATTTCAGGATTGCGGTGCCTCATATTACTGTAATAGTGAAAGCACTGTTTTGCTGTGCATTTGATGCCAGTGGCATGAGTTATGCCCTTTAGTTATCTTTTCCAGGCTTCAGTCTTCAGTCTTATACTGAGGTCCTTGATGGTCCAACTGCAGGAAACCCTGGCTATGGTCCTTATTGGAATAGTTAGAGAAAGATTTCTGACTCCTTCACTCATTACATAAGCACTTAAAAGAAATGCTACCCTCTCCTTCTTCAGCCATGATGTCCCTCTTTGAAGAGTCTCAGTGAAAAAAAGGCAAAGAATTGCTGCCTAAAACAGTTTTCACATTCCTTCTGCTACACACTGACAGGCATCAGTTGAACACCTCATTTGCACAATGCATGGTGGGTTCAGATAGTATAGGTACTGTATTATAATGGTTCACACTAGCATTAAGTTGTGAAACATGGCAGCCCTGTATCCCTACATATGCTGTTAAGAAATCAGACACTTTGGTGACTCCATTTACAGATTGTTACATATGGAGTAACAGATACTCTGCTGGAGATATGGCCTGGACTCTGCATGCACATCGCTGCCTTCAGTAATCCAGACATATGCATAATATCATGGAGAATTGAGTGAGATAAATAACAGGTGTTCTCATTGAACAAACTGTGTAATTTAGACTCAATAATGAGACAAGGCCTAATTAACATACTCATCATGCTCAGACATATATGCATACAATTACAGACAGTGAGCCCAATGTGCTACAGAAGAAATGGTAAAGCACAGAGTTCAGAGTCTGCAAAAGACCAAATTTTAGAAAAGTCCTTTAGAAAACTTCTGAAAACTTAATATTGCTTGCATAAGATAAGGGGTACATTTCACTAGTCTGTCATTTGTAACATGGCTGCTTTTAACTTACATTGAACCTGTTGACATAATAAGATATATATTTGTTAGTACTTCTAAGTATTTTGGGAAAATGTGTATTGAGAGAGCATTTGTAAGGGTACAGTAATTACTGGGCAGCAAGAATATTAATTAGATATTGTGGCAGGTGTTAGTACAGTCGGTGGCCATAACCACATTTTTAAAAATGTACCACAGGTCTAGTGATAATATATGTGCTTCCCAACAAAGATCACAATTTATGGCATAAGAAGGCATAGCAACGGGTGGGAAGTGCCATTGGGTTTTACACCTCTAATGGAGACAGAGGATTTCTTGCCCTCTTGCGAAGGTAGTAGCACCACTATAGAGTCCTACAGAGTAGTGGCGGATGTTAGAGAACAGCTACACAGGACCCAGAAACAATCAACTTTTGATGCCCTTGGTGTATAAGTCAATATCTGTTCAATAATACCTGCAAGTTCTATGCACTCCTTAACAATTGTCAAGCTTACTAAAGCTGTCTGACTTACAACATACAGGTACATCAGATATGTTCAACATCCAGAGCCATCTGCACAAGATATGCAGACAAAGTACTACTTGTTATCATGTTTATGTTTGTTAAATTCAGTTGCATGTATATATCTGGAGCTGGGTCACACTTACACTGGACATTTTGTGCTTTGATGTATACACAGGTGATCTTTTATTCAGTACCAGTACTGTGGAACTGCCACCAACCATTGTTTGAGGAACTGCAGCCACTGATAATGATGTTGGATGTAAGCTGGTACAGTCAGATAACAGGCTGTGCATTTTACACAGGAAATGTGACCACTGCATCCTGAGCACAGAGCATGGCTACAACCCTAGGCCTGCAGATATTCAAGCTACTCTCGCCTTAGAGGAAAGACAGGTTAATGGGGACAAAATCAGGGAAGTGTGCCAGTTCTCAATAAACAGATGTCAGCTTTTGCCCCTCACATTTATGTGCAGAGAGGATCACACAGGGAAGTTGGTAATGGTGCTCACTAGAGACTGGCATAGTGTGTTGGTCCCCAATAGACAGATGGCAGAAACTGCATAGCTGAAGACATAGTTACCACCCTCCCCCTGAGTTTGTTGTGTCAGTTTCTTCATCCCAGTGAATGTGCAGGGTAATTGTGGAGGTACAGGCTAGAACCACTTCAGCATAATGGAGATAGTGAGGGTGATGATGACCTATGGAACTACATTTCCTGTATTTGGTCATACACTGGAGCATGCAATGTTTTCTCTGGCTCATCTGCCATGGGTGAGTAGCCATCCATGGAACTGGTCAATTGCTACATCCATGGATGACCATAATCCCACTCCAGCAGTGCTAGCACTTCCATAGCAACATCTGTTGTGGATGTGTCTACTAACAAGAGTGGCCATACCTGTGGTCATGACCATCAACACAGTGCTATGTCTCACAGCAGATGTCACTTAAGGTCACACAGTGCCCCATATATCACACACCTCTATTAACACCGACCCTTCCCAAAGACTGTTGCTTTAAAGTCCACCCCCCCCCAAAAAAAAAAAAAACAACTGACGGTACAAAAAGCATGTTTTACTTTCACACTGTACAGCACTTGCACACATCCTTATGAAAGATATCACTCCTGTGCTCTGTCCCCTACCTGAGCAAATGTTAACTGTGCCGTTCTCTTTGTACATTGTTATTTGGGTTGCTTATGTCTGATGAACAGAGTGATCAGCCTATGCATGGGTATGCAAAGCCTGGTGTTGGTTTCGCATAAGTCACTATTACCTTTGTGTGTTGTCTACTGTGTTCTGAAGCCATGTGCAGTAGCTTGCTGCCTCTTTGACAGTGCCACATGATACTGAGCCCACCTCTGTCTGCCGTAATCATCCCCTGCAGATGCCTTCTTCACTAACTCCTCACCTGACCCAGCCCCCACTGCCTGCTATGCTGTGGACTTCTGCCTCTGCAAATGCATACCTCGCTGTAACTATTTATAACATTGCATACACTAACAGTATTTTTGCACATAAGCCAAGGTCATAGTGTTTGGTATCACCAAATTAATTCAGACTGGGAAATCACAAAGTGGCTGATTTAATAATGTTGCTCATTACTATACAGTTATTCATCCATTAACATATACCATACCCAAACATGTTGCTTTGCCTGGCCATTTCACAGGTCCTGTTTTTTTTTTAATCTCTCACACCCAGCATGTGTCCACTTGTTATGAAATTCTGCTTACTATGACACAGCAAAGTTTTCTGAATCCCAGCCATTGAAGTACGAGTCACTAAGAGTAAACTGCTAAAGTTATGTAAGGCAAAGAAAACTTGAAATAATAACAGTTGTTTTAGTTACCAAAGTTAATACGAACAAATAGTAAAACAAAACAATAAAATTATAAAAGTAAAATATACATATTAAACAGTATAAAACTGTTAACAGTTCTAATAATGCACAGGCGTCAAGCAGAACATCGCAACTGGAAAAGAAAACAAACTATAAGGAATTAACAAACAGATTAAGAATGCGTGCACCAGGTGGCAGTTCTAGCTTAGATAAGTATAAAGATGCTCTTTATATGCCACAGCTATGATCTACAGATAGAGCTATCTTTCCATATACCATATAAATCATTTTATTTACATTTTACAAATGGAGTGTGAGTTGTTTGAAGTTGTAATGTTTATGCTCTTCAAGAGGCAAACTGTAAAGAGCAAGGTTGATTGCTAGTAGTTTGCAGGCTTAGTTGTTCGGCATTAACTGTCAGGGACAAATGCAAATCTAGTAAAAGTAGCCTTGGAAATAATTGTTTAAATGTTCAATGATGTTAACGAAAAGGATGGCAGAATAAAAGATGTGCCTCTATAAGAGTGCTTGCAGACTTTCACTGGGCTTTGAGCTGAGACATTAATAACAAATCACAGAGGCATATAGATATGCTCAAGGAAGATTTTCATTCAGAATGACACTTTGTACAAGGCATTTCTTTACAGATACTGCTGTTTGTACAAGAAATTAACAGAAACACAAGTCCAACTTTAAGATGGAAAGGACATTTTAAATGTTGCAGTTTAGGAAGCTTATTTTCTAATTAAAGGCTTTTAGACATTCAACAGCAGATAACAATAGGACATCTGCTGCTGCAGTAAAATATGTTACTAACCTCTCTGGTGGTGTAGAGGAATAAAGCCCTGCTAACAAGTTTGGTGACCCGAGCTCAGATAACCAGAGGTCAGATGCACAGGTGCCTCCTGTGCCTGAATATTGATGTATGGTGAAGACATATAACAGATACATGTTTCATAGTTTTATAGTTTCATAGTTGTGTACTATGCTAATAAACTCAAGGGCCTTTTTAAGCCTAGCCATGCATCCCAAAGCTTTGACAAGTTCTGGTACCCTTGATAAGTGTATGCAGAGGTTTGGGAGAGGAAACATTTACAAGCAGGGGCCTGGAACATGTATGGGATTAGATTGGTTACACTGGCTGAGGTGAGACAAGCACCACATGTCCCCAGTGTGCATCTGCCAACTGAGCATTACCATTTGTGTGACTGGGGTGACAGTAAGGTTAGGGCTGAAAGGACCCCCCCCCCCCACAACATGATGCTGGACTAGGATGCCTTAATCATCTCACTAGCCCCATACACTGGTCAAAGTAAGTCTAGGGACGTATCAGAGAGCCTAGTAGCTGGACAGGCTAAGGAGAAGCATCAGTGGCTTGTAATGGTCACCTTAGAAGGACAATGCTGTGCAAAAAATAAATAAATAATACGTTTTAATAAATTCAGTTTCTTTACATTCGGATTGTGCTAATTATTGCCTTGATTATGTGCTAAGAATGGCACAAAGAACTTCAAAAATGAAATGAAATCAAATGCATGTCAGTCTGATGTAGCTATCAAGAAATCTTGACAAAACAGAATAGTGTTAGAAAGTATAATCCCTAAGCATCTAAAATGCAAACTGAAGAACTGAAAGCAATACAGCATTGATGATTACTTATATATAAAATTACAATTCCTTTTTTATGCTTCTTCTCAATCTCTGTCTCTCTGTCTTACATCACCATAAGGACACCCAAGTAACCCCACTGATAATGTTTAAAAACATGGTGCATCTCCAAGCGAAGTAAGTCTACAATGCAGTCATTTTCCCCAGCCATGTTGTTTTGCATTATTGCTTTGCAGTATTACTAGGCTATTACACACTGTGCACATTTGATAGAAATACTTGTCGAAACAAGGGTTTGGATGCTACATTAGTCTGATGCTTATATGGATAAAGAGGGGTCCCTATCAGTTGACTAAGTTTTGAAAAACTCAGACTCTGTATGACTGAGACCATATCATTGCATTTTTGAAAACTCAAAGCTTTGGAATGGAGATCACAGTACAGCAAGGACTGGGAAATCTACCTTTTTCCTCACGGGAGTGTGATCTTAGAGTTGCTATATGTAACTTGCATGGGGTGTGCCCCCCTGCAAAAATGCAAAAATGGTAGATTTTTTTTTTTTTGATGTTGAGTTTTTGGAAACTTGATCTTATGGTCTCTTCGATATTTTTTTTGAGTTTCCAAAAAGCTGATCATTTCACATAAGACCCATAAAGGGACATATTTGTTGTTCCTATGATGTCAGTACAAGGTACATACGTTTTATAAGCTCTGACACACTCACTGCTGCACAGTGTTGAGGCTTGAAGTTTACTCTTTTGTAGTACGTACAAAATAGTGTTTGAAATTTGAAGGCTAAAGCCACACCACTAATCACTAATTCTTCCTCCTGAAGATTTGTTCCTCAAGACATGCCTGGGCACTGCCATGTTTTGATGTTAAAGCATGTGTGTGGTGGCAGTTAGATAATAAATAGCTTTTTAGCATTTGCTCAGACAATAACACATGTCCACTATGTAGTTTGTCTA
Organism: Protopterus annectens; assembly: GCF_019279795.1. Classification (NCBI taxonomy): domain Eukaryota; kingdom Metazoa; phylum Chordata; order Ceratodontiformes; family Protopteridae; genus Protopterus; species Protopterus annectens. The sequence continues at coordinate 1,001,983,039 of NC_056730.1, read as the reverse complement.
CACTAAACCTAATTCTATCTTCTAAGACATCTACACAGTTTGCTCTTTGTGTGAACACTTAAAAGGTAAGTGCTACATCTACTGAAATATGCATGTTTTATAACAGTGCAGATTATTACATGATATTTGCAAGTCTCTGTAATCAAGAAATGCCAGCCACCCCTCCCCCCGAAGAGACAATTTTAATGCCAAACTGTTCACACTAGAAGGGCAAGTATTAATGGTCTCTCTCTCTCACACACACACACACACACACACACACACACACACACACACACACACACACACACACACACACTTATAGATAGAGGCAGTAGGTAAGCATCGGTTACTAGAGTAGAGACAGAGGAAGAGAGGTACATGCATACATATATGCGTGCATGCATAAGTATTATGAGTCACTGGAATATAGAAATCATTATGGAATAAAAGTTACTGAATCTCTAGATTCAGGATGCTATCCCAAATATCATGATCCTTCTGCCAAGTTAATTAGAGGGTAAAAAATTCTTTCTTTCTACAGAATTCCATTCAGTGTTTTGAGATATTTTATTGCCTGCACTTATGTATTTACATGTATGTATTTATCTGCCTGTTGACCCATCTATCTCTCCATTTATGGTCTCTGTTTGTATGTATCTGTCTATATTTTTCTGTCTGTCTGTCTATCTATATATCTGTTTTATGAATGAACTCATTTATTTTTAGAACCAGCCTGGGTCGCTTATGTATTTATTTATTTTTGCAATCAGTTCAGGTCAAGAGAATTGGTTATTCTACTGTATTCTGCACTAGTTAGACAGATCATCTGGCATCTATTCCTTTTGGCATGGACTTGTCCAAACACTTGACATTAACTTAAATGTTCACAGTGTTTTCTCACTAAGAAAATCAAGGCTCTAATTTATAAGAGGTACAGTGATCTTCTCAAAGTTTGGCTCCTTTTTCAAGGTATCATATAGTTTGCTGAGAAGTGATCTCTGCCTCATGTATACAGCCTCAACAGATCCTATCCTCCCAAAACTCCTACATATCTACAAGTCCAGTAATGGCATAAACAGCTGGCAATATATATTTAAACTCTTCTGCAACATAATTAGAATGTGTATGTGTGGTAAATCTGTATCTCAGAGGATTCAACTTATTTAGAATAGTCTTCCTCTCAAAATAAAACAAAGTACTTTTCTTACTCTATTCAAATGTAATATGAATGGATGGGAAAACACAAATTAATCCCTGGAGATGCGCACTTGTCCTATGTGAAAAGGGTTAACATGTACATGTTCTGCCTGCACTGGCTTATTCATATTTAATTAAAATGCCAAACAAATACTTTTTGGGAATGTTTGGTTAGGCTTCTAAAGATCCTTCAGGGTCAATAGCCTAGTAAGAAACTATGAAACTATAAAACAGTAACTGATGATTTTGCATGTTATCTGTAGGTTATAATGTTCAATTTCTCATACAATATTTTTATCCTATAGCAATGCTATTCAAATTTAAATAACAGACATTAGACTATACAGGCAAGCTAGACTTATCCAGTCCTTAACTTTTAAACTTAATCTTCTATTTAAACCTTGAATCTGTCTATATCTAGATTTTCCTCATAATTGTTTTTTATCTTAAATCTGTGACAAACTTCTATCGAACTCCCCCTACTGATATTCACTTACCTCCTCACTCATTTCCCCCACTTTTCCCTTCCTGTTTGCACTTTACTTCTACTTTACTAATTTTCTTTCTTTCCTATCTTCTTATTGTCCTTTAACTTTTACTCTTCCCCCTCATACCCCCTCTTTTGTTTTCATTCATTTTTTTCCCTACACCCATACCATTTTAATGTCATACCTATGCTCCTTACTCATTAACTGACACTCATATTTTTATACTGCATGATCTAATTATTGCCTCAAATTATATACTTTTTCTATATATAACTGTTTAATTCAAACCACTGATCTGAATATTGCATCAAATTATATATTTTTTTCTGTATATAACTGTTTAATTCAAACCACTGTATTATGCACTACTGTATTCAGGCTATTATTGTGCCTCTGTGCCATTGCTATGTCTACTTTTCTGTTTATACATTGTTTTATTCAGTTATATTTAATTTCATGTAATTTTGTAAACTTTTTTTGTAATTTCATGTATCATGTATTATTTTTTACACTGGAGATTTTCTCCCTGAGCCTCCACTGAAAATGGGGTAGCTTGGCCTAGTGGACTTTCCTGGTAAACAAATGTCAATAAATAAATAAACTAATTAATCTGTCAGTTGAGACACCACCTCATCTCCTTGTATTCTAAATGAGCCTAAAAACTCCTGCCTTTTTGTCAATGCCACTGTCTCCAACCTATATAACATAGCTGGTCTCACTACCGTCTTGTAGACCTTCCCTTTCACTCTTACTGGTACTCGTCTGTCACAAATCGATCCTGACACTCTTCTCCACCCACTCCATTCTGCCTGTACTCTCTTCTTCCCCTCTCTTCCACACTCACCATTACTATGAACTACTGATCCCAAGTATTTAAACTCATCCATCTTTGCCACCTCTACTCCTTACATCCTCACAATTTCTCTATCCTCTCTCTCATTCACACACATATTTCTGTCTTAGTCCTGCTGACCTTCATTCCTCTTCTCTCTAGAGCATATCTCCATTTCTCCAGGGTCTCCTCCATCTGTTCCCTATTCTCACTACAGATAGCAATGTCATCTGCAAACATCATAGTCCACGGAGACTCCTGTCTGATCTCGTCTGTCAACCTGTCCATCACCATTGCAAATAAGAAAGAGCTCAGAGCTGATCCTTGATGTAATCCCACCTCCACCTTAAAATGCATCCGTCACTCCCACTGCAGACCTCACCACTGTCATGCTACCCTCGTTCATATCCTGTACCACTCTTACATACTTCTCTGACACTCCTGACTTCCTCATACAATATCACAACTCCTCTCTAGGCACCCTGTCATATGCTTTCTCTAAGTCTACAAAAACACAATGCAAATCCTTCTGACCTTCTCTGTACCTCTCCATCAACACTCTCAGAGCAAACATCGCATCTGTAGTGCTCTTTCCCAGCATGAAGCCATACTGCTGATCACTAATCATCATGTCCCTTCTTAACCTAGCTTCCACTACTCTTTCCCATAACTTCATGCTGTGACTGATCAGTTTAATCCCTCTGTAGTTACTACAGCTCTGCACATCAACCTTATTCTTAAAAATCAGTAGCAAAACACTTTTTATCCATTCCTCAGGCATCCTCTCACTTTCCAAGATTTCATTAAACAATCTGGTTAAAAACTCCACTGCCATTTCACCTAAACACCTGCATGCTTCCAGAGGTATGTCATCTGGACCAACAGCCTTTCCATTCTTCATCCTCTTCATAGCTCTCCGTACTTCCTCCTTGCTAATCCATTGTACTTCATGATTCACTATCCCCACATCATCAAACCTTCTCTCCCTCTCATTCTCTTCATTCATCATAGGTTCATAGGTTCATAGGTAGGTACTAGGCTATTGACCCAAGGGCCTAGGTAAGCCTAGCCAACAAGGTTCCCTGGCTTATGCCACCCAAGAAAGTTATTTTCCTGTGCCACTGCCAAGCAGAGACACAGAAGTGATCCCCGGGGTATATTTTCTATTTCCCATCCACTCATCAAGATTTTTCTTGAAGAGTGCTAATGAAGAACTTTGCTTGACATAGATGGGTAGCCTGTTGTTCCACAGTATGGGAAGGCTCTGGGACAGGAATCTATCCCTCCAGCATGTCCTGTTTATTGTGGTGACAAGGTTTAGGTCCCTAGAGCTTATAGCTCGAAAGGATTGGGATTTCTTTAGGTGTAGCATGTCCAACAGCTCTGGGTTTGACATAGCTTTATATGTTAGGCAGAGATCACCTCGGAGTAGGCGATATGCTATGGAATAAAGCTGGAGTTTTTTGAGACGGTCAGTGTAGGGCATTTGTTTGAGGCCAGTAACCCTCTTTATGAGGTACTTCTGTGGCCTTTCCAGCTGCTGCAGATGTCTTGTGAGGTACATTCCAAAACGGGCATTGTACTCTATAATGGGTCTAATGATTGTCGAGTAGATGGGCACAATGACCTCTTTTTTCTTGGATGAGAACCCTTTTATGATGATGTGTGCCACTTAGAAGGACTTCCTGACTACTCTGGCGATGTGACTATCAAAGGAGAGACTACTGTCCACCTGGGTCCCAATGTCTCTTATCACACATTCAGTGTTAAGTAGATTGCTGCCTATGTGGTAGTTCATGGGTACAGAGATTTTACCAAAGGGGATGACACTGCACTTTTTGGCATTGAGCTTGAGGTCAATGCTGTGACACCAAGCATATGTCTCAGCCAGGCCCTTCTGTAGGATGTCCCCATCATTTGGGGACTTGACTATGGCTCCTAGTTTGTAGTCATCTGTAAACTTAATTAGCCAGAGGCCTTCTGTGTTTGCCTGTACTTCAGAGAAGTAGATACCAAACAGGAGTGGTCCCAGGACTGAACCCTGTGGTACTCCACTTGTCACTGGCTTGAGGTAAGATTTGGAGTCTGCAACTTTTACAGTGTGGGTTCTGCCAGTAAGCCAGTTGGCAACCCATCTTGTGATGTAGGGATTTATATCTAGTTTAGTGAGTTTAGCTATAATTCCAGAATGGGGGATGGTGTTGAAAGCCTTGGCGAAGTCAAGATAGGCTGTGTGAACCACCTTACCCTCATCTACGGCTTTGGTGACTGCCTCTAAGAAGTTGATCAGGTTCAGGAGGCATGATCTGCCTTTCACAAACCCAAACTGGATGGGATCCAGAGTTTGAAGGTTACCAATGTCTTTGTTTATGAGTTCCATGATGATAAGTTCCATTGCCTTGCAGACCAGGCTCGTCAGGCTAATAGTTCGATAGTTCCCAGGATCAGTGGTGGCTCCCCCTTTTTGGAGTGGGATAACTGTTGCTGTGTGTGATTCAGTGGGCACAAAGCCTGATGCGAGGCTATTGTTGAACATGGTGCCTAAGTGGGGAGCCAGTTCGTTCTGAAGTTCATGTAAAACGCAGCCTGGGATGTTGTCTGGTCCCATGGCTGCTGTGATTTTGGCTTTAGAGAGTGCAGCTTTTACCTGCATTGTTGCGATTACAGGGACTCTGCATTCTTCCTGCATAGATATGGGCCCTTTAGGGGGTGAGGGGGGGTAAAGTTAGCACTGAACCTATCTGCCAGGATGCTGGCAATATCAGTTGGTTCTGTAATTTTCGTGCCATTGTGCTGTAACTCAGAGCAGATCTGGGTGTTGCCATCGAGATTCTTGACATAGCTATAGAATGCTTTGTGGTTGTTCTTAGAATCAGTGGTGATTTTGTTTTCATAGCTAGCTTTGGAGGATATTATAAGGGATCTCAGCTTCTTACTGTGGCTGACCAGGGAGCTTCTCCACTCATGGGATTTTACTCTCTTCTGCAACAGTTTCTTCCTTCTGTTGTACAGTTTGTTTATGGCAGGGGACCACCAGATTGGCTTCCTTTTTTTGGAGGATAGCGTCTTGGTTCTGTTTGGGATAGCATGATCCATGCATTTGTGTAAGTGCTTATAGAGTGCATTTGTGTAGGATTCAGCAGTTGTAACTGTATTGTCCATCTGCATGGGTGTCATGAAGTTCACCACTTCTGTCTTAAGAAGCATGAAGTTGGCTTTGGAGAAATTTTTTACCATTGTTTCCTTAATGGGGGTGGGGGGGTGCAGGATGTGGATATCAAGAGTGATTAGCTTATGGTCGGATCGGACCAACGAGGAGTTGACTTCAGGTGTGGAACACCGGTCACTCATGTTGGTAAGGACTAGGTCTAGGATATTGTTGCCCTTGGTGGGGGTGTGGATAAGTTGATTCAGGGCACTGGAGTTTATGAATTCCAGAAAGCATTGAGCTAAGGAGTTGGTACACAAGTAGTTTTCCCAGTTAATGGTGGGGTAGTTGAAGTTGCCCATTATTAGGGTGCTTGGTTGAATCTTAATATTTTCCAGTATATCAAGAAAAGAGGAATGGGAATCCTGGGGCATGGTGGGTGATCTGTAACAAGCTACAATTTGGATTGCGGTTTTGCCCAAAGTTAGTTGCACTTGGATAACCTTGGATGCATTATGCTGAGCAACTAGCCTGGAGGTGTAGATATCCTTAATGAATATGGACACACCTCCACCTTGGGTGTTTCGCTCCAGGTTACATGGCCAAAAAATGTGGTATGAGTTATAGCCTGGTAGTGCAGGGGTGCTCTCTGGAGCCTTGAACCAGGTCTCAGTCACTGCACAGATATCAATGTTCTCCATTTTAAGGATTGCCTCGAGTGAGTGCATTTTGAGATTTAGACTTCTAGCATTGAGTAGCATTACCCTCAGTTTTTGCTTGCCTGTTCCTGTTACGGTGGTGAATTTGTCATTTGAACTTTGCCTAAAAATGGCACTATAGGGGCAGCAAGAGCCTTATCCAGTATCCGGAATCCCAGGCATGGCAGGTGCAGGCCATCTGTGGCAAAGCATCGTGGTCTGTCGGCCATGTCATCCCAAGCAGACAGATACCGGATCCCCTTAGAATGACACCAGAAGCTTAGCCAATTGTTGAAGTCAATCATTTTGTCCTTGTACTGTGGTATCATTCTGTGTGATGGCAGAATGCTACTCAGGGCTAGGGTCATACCTGCCTGGGCTACAAGATCGGAGAGCTCTTCCATGTCTCTTTTCATGTAGTCCAGGGAGGTACATCTCAGGTCATTCACACCAACATGGACAATGACAGAGTCATATTTGTACTTGTTGTGGAGTGACCTGAGTGTGTGGGTTATGTGGCAGTTGCTGGCACCCGACAGGCAGCTGACAGTAACCTTCTCCTTGTTTAGCCTGGTGAGTGGGACATCAGTGTGCCTGACTATAGAGTCTCCTATGACTAGTGTGTTGGGTACATTGTTTTGCCTTATTTGCTGTGGTTGAGTGGTACAATGAGTCTATGGGCTATGTGTCATTTGGGTTGTGTTGGGGGATGGAGGTTGCTTGCGTTTCTGATTTGGAGGTCTCTATTGCTTAGACAGATTATTACTGAGAGCCTCTGCAAATGTTTTTGCGTTACTATATGTGGATTTTGGTGGTGTAGATTTAGTGAGACTCTGTGATGAGTGTGGTGTGGTGCAAATGTTTACCTTCTCCTCTTGACTGTCAAGTTCAGTCTTGGTTGGAGAGAGCTTTACCTCCAGTATGGCTAGATAAGTGCATCTCTCACAGGTTGTAGTGTTGGGTGGTAGGAGGAGAGGGTTCTCTGTGTACATGAGGCAATTTCTACATTGCCTCAAGATGCCCAGATTCATCAGCTATACAGGAGAGAACACTGGGAGCTGACCCTTGGACATGCCTGAATAAAAAAATATGTTCCTCTAAATAAGTGAGGAAAGTCAGTACAAGAGCTGTTTTTCTCTAAGCAAGTGAAAAAAGTAAGTACAAAAACTGTTTTAATTTAGATAATGAGGAAGATTGAGTGCTATAGTAATTAGTAGCTTATTTAGTGCTTACAAGTTCTGAACAAGTGCTGAGCACGAATAAGCAAATTTAAGTGCTAAAACTAAGAATCTGTATCTGCACTAGACGAGTTACAGGACAGAAACAAGTGTAAATGCAGGCTTTCAAATCAGAAAGTTGAGAGAGATGGAACGATTGCCCTAATGGCCAATAACTACAATTTCTGGGCCAGAACCACTCCTTATGTGGTAGACTGGTTACCTAGTGCTTATCACTCTCACTGATAAGCTAGATGGCTTCCCTCCAACACAGAAAGGCTTGGGTGCGGGGGGGGGGGCTCAGAAGCTTGCATACAGTCCTAGATACAGTAAATCTGTATCTGGAACACTAGTTACAGGAAAGGTAGGAAACAGGCTTACAGTTTTTTTTTTTTTTTTTACAGAAAAGTAGCTAAAACAGCAGTAAAATTAATTCACATGCAGTGCAAGCTAGCACACTTGAGTATGTAGCAATATTAGAACAAACACAGTTTAAAAAATGCAATTAAATTAAAAAGGACTAAAAGCGAGTGCAGAAAGAGTTTACTAGGTAGAATGTGGTAAAGAGATGGGACTGGGGAAGTGTCCCAGATCAAATCTACAGTGGGGCGGGCAACTGCAAAAGCCACCAAATTTAAAACTACAAGCCAAAAATAGGGAGGATGGGTGGGACAAAACAGTTTCTGCAGAGATCTAAGCAACAATTAACAGTGCAAACTCTAAAACCAAAAAAATATACTCAGCTCTGTATATTTGCAGATAGATAGAGAAGCAGTTTCTCAGAACACAGGTTCCAGCAATGAAATGCAGGCTGTTACTAACAGGTCTAATTTTATGCAAGTGATCTTTGAGTCATTTAACACACAAGCTGTAAAAAACAGTTATACCAACTGAAGACACAGAAGAAAATAGGGGGAGATGGGGTAAACAGTTTCAGCAGAGATCTAAGTAACAATTAACAGTGCAAACTCTAAAACCAAAAAAAAAAACTCCTCAAAGTACTCTTTCCATTTCCGCAACACACTCTCCTCGCTTGTGAGTGTGTTTCCCTCATTATCATTTATCACCTTTACCTGCTGCACATCTTTCCTAGCTTGGTCCCTCTGTCTAGCCAATCGGTACAGGTCCTTTTCTCCCTCCTTAGTGTCCAACCTTTTATACAACTCTTCATATATCTTATCCTTAGCCTTCGCCACCTCTCTTTGCCATGCACCTCATCTCCTTATACTCCTCTCTACTTTCTTCATCTCTCTGACAATCCCACTTCTTCTTTACCAACCTCTTCCTCTGTATATTCTCCTGTACTTACTCATTCCACCACCATGTCTCCTTGTCATCCTTCCTCTGTCCAGATGTCATACCAAGCACCTTTTTAGCCATACATATGCAAATTATTTTTTTTTAAACCTATCTGGTTAATACCATCATGCATTTTTATTTATTTTATTTATTTATATTAAAATATATTTTAATAAAATAAAATAAAAATAAAAATAAAAATTATTTTTTTTAAACCTATCTGGTTAATACCATTATGCATTTTTATATCTGTGACTTACTGTCATTCTTTTGTGTGATGCATTTTCCTTATCTTCAGAGATGTAATAATTACTCCAATATAAATAGATTGTAGCTTACATTTTATTATTACTCCCTAAATTCACAAATTCTCAGCAGGATTAGTGTAAATTTTAAATAGTGATATTCATTGTGATTTTATGCAGTGACATGGAGGACTAAAATTATCAGGTGAAGTTTCTTTCTTGCCCATGTAATCTCCTTAGTTTCAGTTTAGCAAATTGCACACAATCTGAAATCTGCTTTCTCAAATGTAAAACATAAACTAAACTAAATAAATGACCATTCCAAATGCTTTAAAAACAGTGCTTGGTTGTATGAAGAACACAGCACAGCATACATGCAGTGGTTACAATTTCTGCACCACCTACATGCAGTGGTTACAATTTCTGCACCGGCTACGTGTAGAGGGTACAATCTCTGCACTGCCTACATATAGTGGCTACAATCTCTGCACCACCTACATGCAGTGGTTACAATCTCTGCACCATCTACATGCATTGGTCACAATCTCTGCATCACCTACATGCAGTGGTTACAATCTCTGCACCACCTGCATGCAGTGGCTACAATCTCTGCAACACCTACATGCAGTGGTTACAATCTCTGCACCGTCTACATGCATTGGTCACAATCTCTGCATCACCTACATGCAGTGGTTACAATCTCTGCACCACCTACATGCAGTGGTTACAATCTCTGCGCTGCCTACATGCAGTGGTTACAATCTCTGCACTGCCTACATGCAGTGGTCACAATCTCTGCACCACCTACATGCAGTGGTTACAATCTCTGCACCAGCTACATGCAGTGGTTACAATCTCTGCACTGCCTACATGCAGTGGTCACAATCTCTGCACCACCTACATGCTGTGGTACAGTCTCTGCACCCACACTAGTCACTATACTCAACATTAGGGTCACTATAACTCAGAGTAACATGAAAATACTCCTTGCAATGATCCTCTTCCTGTGGCCAAATGTTTGGTTTTTGGGTTATTTCCTTGAATTTACCACAGGACATCATGAAGGTTTCCTGTTCCATTGTGCATGAGGAGGTACTACCGTACTATGTAGCAGGAATACATGATGCAAAGAGTTTGCTAGCTTATTTTTGTAAATGATCCCATTCTCCTAAGAATTTTGACTTTGTGTTTTTTGTTTAAATAAGAATACACATTATTTAAAGTTAAATGTATTAATAATCAGTCAACATTAACATTTCATTATTTGTATATCTGCTAACAATGCTAATCAGATACTCTTTCTTCAAGGGGTATATAACAAACTCACGAAGTCATAGCTATTACTATACATGCCAAGAAGGATGATTATCTATGTAAGTATTACCCATACTAATTGAATATGTTTTTCCATTTGAATTCTTTTTTCTTTTCATTTCCTTCTTTTCTTTCATCAATGAAACAATTACTCTAGTTTTTGGAGCCTGTTTTAAGGCATTGGCTGTATGACGTGCTCATACTGATTTTTACATGAATGAGGTCCTACCTTGGATTACAGTTGTAATGGCATAGCTGGATCCCATAAAGACGTTTTTTTTACTTCAGTTGTTCCCTTTGATTACCTTTTAACATTTATCTGTGTAGATTCCATTTTGCCCATGCTTACTTTCAAGGAATTGTAAGTGTGCAATTATCATTATACACAGTTCTGGTTACCCTGTCATGTCTAATGGCAGTGTGATTAACATTATGATAAGCAAGCTTTTACAGTGAAAATTAAAATGTTTACTCTGTAGAAAATGGCTGCACAGCAATAATGGTGCTATGCGTGAAATTGAACATTTCAACATAACAAGATTACATTTATTTGTCTTCTGGGGTAGAACACTGATCGCCATGGGCCATTTTCTGACTCACCCTGGGAACAGTGTCTGATTTAGTGACTTGCTCATAGTCATACAGATAAGCAATGCAGACTGAGGGAATCAAACCTTGCACCACTGGACCACAGGAAACAGCTCATTAATCATTTAAGCCTCCCACCAGACATCTTTATTAAATAGGTCAGCCAGTGGACATAACACTGTGTATAGATCTGCAAAATCTAGCACAAGTGGTTACTGATGTCTAGGGGTTCTTTTAAGTCAGTCATATAAGGTGGACTTTTTAGTTCTGCTTTTGCTCTGACCTTGCTTTTATCTGATGTGTTTCATGTTTGTCATATCATGTGATCAGAGTATTAGAACTCAGTCTTTCCAAACCAGTATTTGTCTTGGTTTAGATTTAACTGTGAAACTTTACTAGTTTGGAGGACTGTTTCTAATTTCAAATCCTGTGTCTCTTTATCTTGGTCAAGCAGTGGTATTTCATCCATCATAAGTGCATCTTTGTGTCTTTTTAGTTAGTCACCTATTTTTCTCTGAAAGTTTTCAGGTGTTAAGATTATATCAAATGTCTGCCTCTTGAAACAAAATCTAACCTTTAGAGATTATATCAAATGTCGGCCTCTTGAAACAAAATCTAACCTTTAGAGTAATGAAGGTTATTGGCTTTTGGCAAGATTTCTGTTGCACATCATGCAGAAAAAAACGTCACCACTGACTAGGTGCTATGTCTTCTAGTATAGCTAGAATTAAAATTTCAAAAAACTTCACCACTGACTAGGTGCTATGTCTTCTAGTATAGCTAGAATTAAAATTTCAAAAAACTTCACCACTGACTAGGTGCTATGTCTTCTAGTATAGCTAGAATTAAAATTCCAAAAAACTTCACCACTAACTAGGTGCTATGTCTTCTAGTAAAGCTAGAATTAAAATTTCAAAAAACTTCACCACTGACTAGGTGCTATGTCTTCTAGTATAGCTAGAATTAAAATTTCAAAAAACTTCACCACTGACTAGGTGCTATGTCTTCTAGTATAGCTAGAATTAAAATTTCTCAAACAACTGCATCATTAAGCTTCTTTAGATCAATTCATATTTGTACACTGCTCTTCTGTCATCACTGGAACCAATGTTGCCCACCATTCAGTCAATTTTATTATACTTTTTATTGCAGATCTTTCATTCTTTTGGTAGCATTGGGAATGGCACTTCTGTCTATGTGGTCAAGGCCATTTGAAATGGTATAAAGCTCTATATTGATTTTTACTGGTTCACAGTTAAGCAGACCGAATTCATGAAAAGCATACACATTGCACTTCATTTTTCCTGGTTGTTAGCTCTATCTCACACATCACAGCTCTACTGAGCAGATTATGTACAGACCATCCAACACAAAAACCAAGAAGTCAGACTTGTACCACTTTTGTTCAGACATGGCTAGGAATCTATCAAGTCACTCGAGTTGGCCTGTAGGGCTATATGTATTTCAGTCTCCACTTCATGGAACTGCAGATGGTTTGCAATATTTCTGCAGGTAGCATGTGATATCACAGTAACACTGGTTCCTGTATCAATCATCTATGAATAAGGAGTTTTACTTGACTGTCTGTTTCTGTATTTAACATAGTAGACACTGAACCCTGGAAAATGCTCTCAGAACATTTAAGAACATTTTAAGAAGCAGCCCCTTTCATTGAATTTGTCTTACAAATGACAGCAAAATGCCCCAGCCTTCTGCATGTGTTTCACTGTCTCCCTGGTGCTGTGCACTGCACTGACAGCATAACAGTCACATTTTATACATTTGCTAAGCTTATCTGCAAGGCTGCTATTCATTCATGGGTTTACTTTGACCAGTATTATATTTTCTTTTCACCTTGCCATTTTTTCTTAGGTTCATAGGTTCATACTAGGCTATCTGCCCTAGGGCATTTATAAGCCTAGCCAGAGTGTGTTTGGCTTTCGCCACCCATTTTAAATTAATTTTGCTATGCCCTTTTTCGAGGTTAGTATACTGTGCCTCTGTCTAACAGTGACACAGAAGTGATGCCCGGGGTAAACCTACGATCTCCTATCCACTCATCAAGATTCCTCTTGAAGAGAGTCAATGAGAGACTCTGCCTAACCTGGACTGGGATTTTATTCCAGAGTGAAGGGAGCCTCTGGGTTATGAATCTGTCCCTCCAGCATGTCCTATTTATTTCAGTGCTGAGGTTCAAGTCTCTTGAGCACGTAGCTCAATGGGATTTGGATTTTCTGAGGTGCAGCATGTCCATTAATTCCGGGTTGGACATGGCTTTATATGTCAGACACAGATCGCCTCTGAGTAGGCAGTATGCCACTGAGTAGAGCTGGAGTTTCTTTAACCAGGCAGCATATGGCATCTGTTTGAGCCCTTTAATCCTCTTGGTGAGGTACTTTTGGGGTCTTTCCAATTGCTGCAGGTGTCTGGTAAGGTACATCCCAAAAGGGGCATTGTACTCAATTATGGGCCTGATGAGGGATGAGTAAAGAGGCATGATGACCTCCCCTGATCTAGATGTGAATCCCTTCATGATTAGGTGGGCTATATAAAATGTTTTTCTAACCGCTTTGGTCACGTGGTTGTCAAATGAGAGATTGCTATCAACTTGGGTCCCCATGTCCCTAATTACTTCTTCCATACTTAATGGATTACCACCTATGTGGTAATTTGTGAGCACTTTGTTTTTGCAAAAGGGATGACTATACACTTTTTGGCGTTTAGCTTGAGGCCTTGGCTCTGGCACCAGTTGTCTGTTTCTATGAGGCCCTTTTGGAGGATGCTTGTGTCGGCTGAAGAGTTGATTATGGTGCTCAGTTTGCAGTCATCTGCGAACTTGGTCAGCCACAGTCCTTCCATGTTGGCCTGTACCTCTGAGAAATATATACCGAACAAGAGAGGTCCCAGGACTGAGCCTTGCTGGACTCTACTTGTAACTGGTTTGGAGTCTAACATGGCTCCAGCCATTCTAACCATGTGGGTTCTGTCCTTGAGCCAGTTTGCAACCCATCTAGTGACATAGGGGTTTATATTTAAGCTGGTGAGCTTATCTATAATGTCCGAGTGGGGTATTGTATCAAAGGCTTTTGCGAGGTCCAGGTAGGCTGTGTGGACCACCTTCCCCTTGTCAATGGACTTGGTGACTGTTTCAAAGAAATCGGCCAGGTTTAAGAGGCAGGATCTGCCCTTAACAAAGCCGAACTGGGTAGGATCCAGTGTCTGTAGGTCCCCAATATCTTTATTTATGAGGTCCATGATGATCTTTTCCATAGCTTTGCAGACCAAGCTAGTCAGGCTTATGGGGCGATAGTTTCCAGGATCTGTTGAGGCACCACCTTTGTGCAGAGGGACCACTGTTGCTGTACGCCACTCTTTGGGTACATATCCTGTAGGAAGGCTGAGATTGAACAGTATTTTTATGTTTGGGATTAGCTCTTCTTGGAGTTCATGTAGGATGCAGCCTGGGACACCGTCTGGTCCCATTGATGCTGTGTTTTTTGCTTTGGAGAGGGCGGCTTTTACCTGAGCGTCTGAGATGTCAGGGGGGCAGCACTCTGCTGGGATAGATATTTGCCCTTTTGGTGGAGGGGGGGAGTTTGCGCTGAACCTGTCAGCTAGGATGTTGGCAATGTCTGTGGGTTCGGTGTATTTTTTGTCATTTTGGACTAATTCTGAGCATATCTGGGAATTCCCACCCAGGTTCCTAACATAACTAAAGAAAACCTTGTGATTATCCTTTGTGTCCTGTGCAATTTTTCTCTCTAGGCTGGCCTTAGATGATTTTATGAGGGCCTGTAGTTTTTTGCTAATACTGATCAGAGATGCCTTCCCTTTTTGGGATTTTGCTCTATCATGTAGTAGCTTCCTCCTTCTATTGTATAGTTTGTTTATGGCTGGGGTCCACCAGACAGGACGTCTGCCTTTTGAGGATTAGGTCTTGGTTTTATTTAGGATTGCATGATCCATGCATTCCTGAAGGTGTTCATATAATGCGTTTATAAAGGATTCTGTGGTCTGGGCCATATTTTCCACAGGCACGGGGGCTTTGAAGGATTCCACATTGGTTTTGAGGAGTGTGAAATTTGCTTTAGAGAAGTTTTTCACTGTGGTTTTTTGAGCAGGGGGAGGGGTCGGGATGTGAATATCCAGTGAGATTAGTTTATGGTCTGATCTTACCAGTGAGGGATACACTTCTGGTCTGGAGCATAGAGTCCCCATGTTGGTGATGATCAGGTCCAGTATGTTTTCCTCTCTTGTGGGAGTGGTAACAAGTTGTTCCATAGCATTTGAGTTTATAAATTCTAGGAACCTTTGGGCTAGGGTGTTGGAGCTAGAGTAATGCTCCCAGTCTATGTTTGGGTAGTTGAAGTCGTCCAGTATAATGGTGTTTGGAGAGACCTTCATATTTACCAGTGTTCTCAGGAAGGCCGAGTGGGGTTCCTGGGTTTGGGAGGGTGGTCTGTAGCAGGCTATAAACTGGAAGGCAGTTTTACC
This sequence comes from Protopterus annectens, assembly GCF_019279795.1. Taxonomy (NCBI): domain Eukaryota; kingdom Metazoa; phylum Chordata; order Ceratodontiformes; family Protopteridae; genus Protopterus; species Protopterus annectens. The sequence goes on along the minus strand of NC_056730.1, from coordinate 1,001,967,537 downwards.
CAGTGTTAGTTGCACATGGATAGTCTCTGATGCTTCATGCTGTGCCACCAACCTGGAGGTGTGGGTATCTTTGACGAATATTGATACTTCCCCTCCTTTTGTGGTTCAGTCCAAGTTTTGGGGCTGAAAAGCATGGTATGAGGTATAACCTGGTAGTGCTGGGGTGTTCTCAGGAGCCTTGAACCAGGTTTCTGTTACTGCACAGATATCGATGTTCTCCATGCTAAGGACAGTTTCAAGTGCGTGCATCTTGAGGTTTCTGGTGTTGAGTAGCATTGCTCTTAGTTTCTTATCCCTTGTGATACCTATGGAGGTGGGTTTGTCTTTTGAGCCTTGCCTAAAAAAGGCACTATGGGGGTAGCAAGAGCCTTTGCCAATATCTGAAAGCCCAGGGGTGACAGGTGCAAGCCGTCCCTAGCCGTCTTCATTTAAGTTCACACATATTATTTGCCGTATTTATGTTAACATCTGCTACGGCATTAATTCTGCCTCTCTTGAGATTTCTATTTTTTGAAATTTAAACTTCCTTCAGCTAGTGACTTTTAAGTTCTTTAACATTAGGTAGACCAATAATAATTATCTCTTTGATTTGTTCATCATGTTTTCGGTAAACCTCCAAGTTTCAATTAGATCATACAAGTACCTTACAGAAGTTTCAACACATTTACCTATGACTTGTACATGTTTGTAGATGCCCTTTCATGTATATTTATTTTTGCTTAGAATGTTAATTCACCTTATTAATTACTGAATCACATATAACACTCTTGCCTTATTAGAAGGTAAAGAAACTGTATATTGCTTCCAATTCCTTGACAGTGGAGCATTTGCCTTAACTTATACCATCTCCTTGTCCAACTTGATGCTACAAATTGAATTTTGAGAAATGTGGTAAGTTAACCAGTGCCATGTTTTGGCAAAAACAAAAATTATTTCTACAGCAGAAGAGCTTTAAATCAATCAGAAAAAAATAAATCTTTCAGTGGTAAAAGTGCTTGCTTACTTACTTACTCTGAACTTGGCAGACACTACCTAACTCTGCATGCTTTTTTATAGTAATGGTATTTTCATGTTTATTTCATGAAGAAGAGTAAGTTCTCATAGCATTTCATGATTTTCCCCTCTGTTTCCCCTTCCTGTCTAATAGCAGAATCATAAATGTCACAATACACCAACATTTACTATGAAAATGCTATCTTTTGTTTTGTACAAAATAAAAGCATAGCAAGAACAATGTTAACAGTTCTCATATCACACGTAGACTGGCAATGAGCACTAGACACATTGCATCATGAGATAAATGCTTCCTAAAATGGCAGTGCTTGCATGTTTTAAATGGCATTACTACAATATTTATACAGATTCAAGAGCCTCTGCATTACTTATCTTCACAATGAAGCTTGAATTGGTCTTTTTTATAGCTTTCTTCATGGCATTATGGTGGGATTTTTGGGTCTGCCATTCTTGGCTGATTATGGTAAGCTAGAACTTATCATTTTTTTATTTCTTTTTCTACTTGCATTTCAGTTTCCACAATACATTGCTGGAGTTTTATTAGAATTCTGAGAGAAATAATGGTCATGTCGATTTATATTTCTAAATATATATTTGATAAAAATTGTTTAAATGTGCTTCTCTTATTTATTTGAATTATTTTTGTATGCTGCTTGCCCATATGTATATACGGGTCAATAAATAATAAATCAGGTTACAAGTGAACTTCCTTGGTAGTACTAGGGATGGCTGCTGTTTGAAAGGTCCAAGTCATGCTTGTTGCTTATTGTTTCTCTGGGGTTTGTTGGTGCGTGAGTCTCGATAGGGGCACTTTCCGGGTATGTCTTGGTCCCTTGATGGCTTTCAGGATCAGTGGGTTGATGGTTTTTGCTTTGCCTTCACGTTTTGTTTTTTATTTTTTTCTCAGCAAATAACCATTGCTATTTGTTCTGGTGTCAAGACCAGGCACAGATAATTTCCCGGGCTGCTAACTGGGTGTTGCTCTGCCAACAAACTGAAACAAACCTACTATAGGTGAGAAGCCTGCAGCACTTGCTAGTGGCTAGGTACACAGGTCTAGCTGGAGTTGGTGGTTAAAGATGGACTGTTTCTCTCTCACTCTCATTGAGTGCGTAACACTGGTCAGAATGGGTAAAGTGAGGAGGATGATGTTCTTTTTCTTTTTTCTGCAGGCTGCGAGTTCCGCAGAAGGTGCGGTGTGCATGTGTGTTGTAGTGTTGTGGCAGGAGAGCAAAAAAAAAACAAAACTTTTTTGGCGATTCATTGTGAGGGTGTGCATGCCTTAATGTTAGTTTTCCTTTAAAACAATCTACTCTAGTTAATAAGGTCACCCTGCAACATCACGGCATGAATCCATTTGCTCATGTCAAGTGTCTCATGGGTTGTGTGAGTGATGAACAGAGCAGCGGTGTGGATTTCTTTTCAGGTTGGTTTAGGGGTCATTAGTGGCTATGTCTGGCTGTTCGTCAGCAGCTGAGGGGGGGTGTCTGTTGTTTCAAGAAGTTTTTGCTTCAAGTAGTTGCACTGCGAGTACTAAGAGAGTTTTCATGAGGTGGAACCCAGAATGTTGAGATGGGATCAGTCTGCGGTGGTGGCGTTTTGTAATGGCACGAATCCCCCTCCCCCTTCAGTCTTAGGAAGGTGCAGAACCATTTTGTGGGCTTACAGCTTTCCTGGATCCTTTGCTTGCACGTGTGTGGTGCAATGTGAGGCAGTCTTTTGGTGATTTTATGCCGGAGCAGCCTTGTGTGGTTGGATGCCATTCACCAGAGCTGTTGGGAAAGAGATAGTGATGACGGACTTCATTTTCCTATAAACAATGAGGTTTTAAAAGTCACTTTCTTCTGACTGTTTCTGTTGGGATGCTTCTAGTACTCAGGCAGTTGGCTATGATTTGTGTGAATTCAGTAATATTTAAGCCTGCTTGTATTCGTATATGTTATTTAATAGTGTTAGAATTGAAGGTCACAGTACTGAATGCCAAAGCAACTGGGTAGACCAGGGCTTTCCCTTATGTCCATCCCCGCCATTGAGATGCTAAGGGTGTGTGTTTTGTGTCAAGATTAAGCATGCGCATTGTGCTGCTGACTGTTATGGGGGAGGGGGATGGTTGAGAAGCACGGGCCAGTGGTTCACCCTTGCTATCTGTAATTAAAAAAAAAAAAATAAAAAAATGGTCATCGGAGTGGTTTCTTGGAATTGGATGTTTGCAATGAGGTTTTAAACTGAGGAAGTTCTCAGATCATTTTCAAGCCCTATATAGTTTCAGTGACTTATTTAAACTGTGCAACTCTGGAGTAGTTCTACTTGTGATTCTGGCTGGTTATGTATCTATGGAGGCATCTGTCTTGAGGCCTGTCACTGTCAGCGTGCTCCCAGGGTGGACTGAAATTGCTGATTGTTTGATGTTTGTTGTTTTCAATAACTGTTTTCTCTGCTGAGGAGTTTTTTTCCTATGGCCTCTGCGGAAGATGGGTGTATTGTCCCAGTCAGACTTCTCAGCAAACCTAACCAAGTGAATAGTGGTAAACTAATTTTACAGAGACATAGCTAAAGATTTAATTTGTTTGTCACAGTGTGTGTGGACTAAAATTTGGTTAAATCTACTTGCCAAATGACTGAATGGTGACGTGCATTTTGTCTGTTGGCAGGGAGGTGATTGGTTCTCACATTCCATTGCCGGATGATGGGCCTGAGTGTTGCTGCTTGTGCACGCTGTCATATTTTGTTCCTCTCAATTGTGCAGATTTTCATGGAGTGTCCAGATTTGTGCTTCAGATTTGGTCCTTTTGTTTTGTGTGGTTTTTTTTTCCTAGCAATTAGTGGCAAATCATTAACAGCTAAAACTGGAAGATAGTAACACACATTTGACTTTCGGATTTCATACCCTGTCATGCTAGTGCAGGACCTATTTAGCAACTTTCTAAGCTTGTAGGAGGAATATTGGCATGCTAATGAAGTAATGGTGCACTGAGCTGCTGTATTTCATTGGAAGCCACCTTTGCACACATATGGCAATACACCGAGTGATATCAGGCTGCCAAAAAAAACTATGGGTATCAAGGTGAAATACACCAAAAGGGAAATAAATGACAGTCCTTTCCTTGCATCAGCAGGTTTTCATTTGAACTAACCACTAGAATGACCCCCCTTTGTCCAGTAGTAACCAGTAACCAGGAATTGCTTTAGCAAGGGGGAGGGCGAGCCCCCCTGCAACCCCATGTTTCTTTACTACATTTGTTTGTAGGAATTGGTTTTGCCAGGGGGGGCGCAGCCCCTCCTGCACCCTCCATGTTTCTTTAATATACCGTTTAGTAATTCCTTTATGCAAAAAGGTGGTCTGGAATTGCAAAGTTACCGGGTTTGTGGTTAGGGATAGGTCCCTTCAGATTGATTTACTTTTAATATATTCCAATTTATCTTTGGTATTTGATAGGGTCATAGGAAGCATAGTTGAACATATTGGACTGGTAGTAAAATTTACATTAGGTATTTGATAGGGCTATTGGAAGCATAGCTTCAGTTATGGCTGCTTTGGCAGAATAAGTTGTCTTTGAAGATGTATTTGAATGTGCGTTATGTATATTAGATGATTTATATGTCTTTTTTCTTTCTTGCAGATGGGGGTTTTGGAACGCTGCTGCTATAATTTGGAATAGGTGGGAATAAGGTGGAGCCTTCTCTTTACATTTTAGAGGATTTACTTTGGTCCTTTTCTTTGCAGATGGTGGGTGATGAGTACCAGTTGTGGTGCTACACTATGAGTTCTCAGATGATGGCAGTGGTGGCGAGTGAGAAGGTTACACATGGGGAGCACAAGTGGGCAACAGTTACAGGCTGAGGTAAGTGGATTTCAAAGTTGCTGAGTTTTGGTAGAGGAGTTACATTGCTAGCCAGAAAAGGACAGGCACTTGAGTTTCTGATGTCAAGGTTAATTGCTTGTACAATCTGTTCTATTAACCGTTTCAGTATGTTAGATCAAGGTTGGTAAATTGTCCCTGCTTTTTGGGCATTTGCATTTGATAATAAAGGGAGCAATAGCCATTGGCCATAGGGAAGAGCTTGGGTTCCTGTAGTGGGCATGATGACATTACCGTAATTCATTTAACAGTTAACAGCTTGGTTGAGAAACCTCATGAGATGGTTAAAGGATACCAGAATATGCCCTTTGATGCAATGAACTTAGTATTTTTGTATGTTTATCAGTCTTATCATAAATATGGGTGGTAATAAAAAAAAAACTTTGCTAAGATATCTTAAAGTCAAGGGGTTTGGCATTCAGTAATGCATGCATTTCATACAGCTGATGAAAGAGCTGTGCTCTTAGTGGTGCATAATGTCATTAAGAAATGGGCTTTGCAGGTGTAGAAGATTTACTGTTTTTCTTTTACAGATCACACTGAGGTCACATATGGGGACGTGCTGAGCTGGCATTGTTGGTGGTCTGAAGGAATTTGGACTCGACAAGTGAGGGAGGCTGCTAAGGAATGTATAGGCTGATGGAGCATTAGGAATGAGGTTATGGATTTCTAGCAGAGCAGCTGAATAGAGGTTTGATTTGTTCATTGCTGTGGAAGCATCAGGGTGAATTTCACACTGTCTTGTTGATAGTTGGGGCATTTTTTCCTTGAATGGATTTGGTGGGCAGATTACTATGGTAGCATACCAAGTTATGTTACTGTTGAAGGAAATATTAGGTGAGCTGAGGCAGGTAAGAGGATGGTTAGGATTACATGATTGTGGCAGGTTTAAGGGGGCAGTTATAGGAGAGGTTTTGATAAAAGGAGTGTTGTCTTAGTCGGGATTAACAGGTTGCATTATCAGGATGGTGAGCTTGGTGGTGCTTTGTGTATAGGAGCAATTGGCTATGAGAGACAGTTTTACAGGAGATAGGGTTGGATTATTTTACCACATTTTGGAGGGTGAGGGCTAGTCACTGACCTGGTGTGGCTGGGGCCAGTAGGCATTTCAGACTAGTAAAGGCTTTGTTTGGTGGTGTAAGTAGCTTGTCTACATGGGCTACTTTATTTAGTTTCATTAGGGTGTGTTTCAGTGCTGGTATGGCACAGCAGGTTTGTGACAGGATTCTAAGGTGCTTTACAGATGATGGTACACCGAATGATATTTGGCTCGATTCTTCCCTTTATTGGAAGTAGTGGGTTGTTAAAGAATTTGAGTTGAAGGGAGGGGGAACAGCCTGGTCAGGCTGGTTGGCGGAGAAGAGGGACAGTCTTGCCCTCGTCTATTCCCCCTCCGGTGTGTGGAGGTTTATTCCAAGAATTTGTGGAAAGGAAATGAGCAGCTGGAGGAGGTTTGCTGAATAGGTAAGCAAACGGAGGTAAGGATGCTGCTTATTTGGTTGGTAATTTGATGAATGGTCTATGAAGAGATGCTGCTTCATAAGTAAAGTAAGCAAGCAAAGGTATGGATGCTGCTTACTGGGCAGGATGAGCAGGTACGCTGTCCTGATTAACATTACAAGGATGTTTGGTAATCAAAGTTATGGAAGTTTAATAAACGTTGTCAAATGTCATTCGGTATGATGTGTTTATCGAAGGGGACCGGGACAAATATTTCTAAATAAATATTTAATAAAAATTGTTTAAATGTGTTTCTCTTATTTATTTGAATTCTTTTTGTATGCTTCTAAATTTCCATTTTTAAATATGAGATTTGATATTTTGGATGCCTTTGAGTATGAAGTTGCAGTTTGTTCAATTTTGTTTCCATGCATGTGGTACAGTGAACTCTGACTTGATTGTATTAAATCATGAGGAACAAAAGGTGAAGTCCCATCCTTGTTTAGGTGTTTGGGGAGGAGGCACTGTTTTCTATATAAGACCTTGCTTATAATTCCACTTTTGAGTTTATCCTTTAACTCAAGCAAAAGTCAAACAAGTGCTACTCACAATAGTGATGTAAAATGTTTTCAGTTTTCACAATTCTATTGCACAGAAGCAAAAATGTATATTTTAATATCATGCACAATTTGAATGTTTTACATAATTTGTGAATTTTCTTAGACAGACTATTTTTATTTGAATTTTCTTTTAAAATGATTTTAACCTGCACTATAGAGAAGAGCTTAGTATAAATAATACCGAGTTTATGATGTTACCCTAGGATTCAAATAGAGGATTCTCACCAGCAATGCTAAACGGCTAATGTGGGCCTGCCAATTATCATGAGAGTAATAATGTCTGATTCAGAGACAGTGCAATGCTACATTGAGGAACACCTCATTAACAGCTTATTACCATGTCTCTAATTCAAAAATAGTTGTCAAATCTGACTGTGCTAGCATTTTCCATATCAGCCCATGTATCACAGATGCACCGGCATCTCTTAGCATGTTTAAACATATGCATGCATATATCCACACACACACACACACACACACACACACACACACACACACACACACACACACACACACACACACACACACACACACACACACACATACACATACACACGTACACATACACTAACCCCCCCCCCCCACACACACACACACACACACATGCTTTGCTATACTTACCCCACTCTGGAAGACCACGTATACATCACAGATAAATCCATGGTAGCAACCTATAATCATTCTATGAGCTTAGACCATTTGATAGAGGTATTAGGTGTATACTGTCAAAAAATGGCATATACCTTTTCCAACTTACAAAATAAAAATTTGGCAGAATGATATCCCGGCTTGTTTCCAGTGTCAGTCCCTTGCTGGTGCCATTTGTGGGAGAACCCATGGCTAATGAGCATGAACATTAGCCACACCCTCTTACTGTCCCATTTGAATGCAGCATAACTAGAGATGCAGCCACTTCTCAAGTAAAGTCTCAGTGGGACACTTTCTGAATCCCAGGTTTGTGAGGTATATTATTTATATGTGGACACTTTCTGAATCCCAGGTTTGTGAGGTATATTATTTAGATGTCTGTATTTTTTCATTTGCAACTTAAGTAAATGACTTTCCACAAAACTAAATTTCTGATCAGCATGTTGCAATTCCTCTTCTTGTTTTGTATATTTAGTAAGATTACTTACTTATTAGACACCATTAATTTATGTTCATATCTTCACATGCTAATCCTTAATGCTGAGGATGTCTCAGTGTGTTAACATTTGGAATGAGGTTTTTCTGTTGGAGTTACTGATTCTTAGTTCTTAGTTATCCAGCCTATAAGGAGACAGTATGTCTGTTGAGTCTCCGCTTAGCAGTGCGCACCATTTTACCTGGCAAGTAGCTAATAAAGTTAAGTCTAAGAGCTGTTAATGAGCTTTATCCCATAATGCAGAGTTTGATTCCCTCACCTTCAGTTCTCTTACTGAGTGACTTTGTGCAAGCTGCTTAACCAAACAGTGCACTATGACTGAGCTCAACTCCAATTTGCATAAACAAATAAATACATATCACACTTCCATTACTGCTTACCTCCTCAATGTTTTCCAATCTGTCCCATATGATTCCATTTCCATCACTCTATTTAGTAGTCTGTGCCATTAGCTCACAATATTAGTTCTTTCACCAATACAGGGACTTGTTAACTCCAACAATTTGAAACATGATTACCTTGTATATATATTATGTATTTTGTAGAGCAGTGCCTATACTGGTACCCACTCAAACCAAACAAAAAAAAGCTCCTCTTTAGACTAAAGAGGGAAAACATGGCAAGACCAGTATTCTGCTAAATAATGCCATCAGTGTCCATACCCGTGTCTCATGAACAGGTGTTTGCTCAAGAGCAACCCCTCACATTTTCCTTGTGCAGACATATTCTCTCCTGTTTCAGACTTTGGCCGTACACACTGCAGTGGTTCAGTGAGTGCTATATTTCCCTTTAATGTTGTGAAGATCAGAAGACTTCAAGTTCAAGTTGTATGCTTGCTACAAGTAGTTTAATTCATGCTAATGATACTAAAATGTATCATAATGCATTAAGGAGATGCTGCACTCCTGCGGTGCCATGATTTAGATGAGATGTTAAAATGATGTCCAAAGTGCCTCAGCTGGTACAGGCAGAGGCACTTTATAAAGCTCTTATGGCAGTTATGAAAATCTGTACACCAGGCAACATAATGAAACAGAAACTTCTACAACATTAAAACCTGCAAATTATAGCTACCATAGCATAGAGGGATGGAGCCCAGACTCAAACCGAGCTGACCCCACATAACCAAAATTCAGTCATCAGCTCAGGTATTAAAGGAGATAATGTGGCTTAAGTCTGCTACACATTTATTTTGGGGGGAGTGTATGAGTTCTTGTGCACTCCACAGAAGAATCCTTGGCTGAGACTGATGATCACATGGAATGGATGTGGTTACCTATAAACAGGGCAGGGCCAATTGATCACCTCATGGGGAGGTGTAGTGGGCTTCACAAGGACCCACTACAGACTAAATTCTTGGAAACCAATATGCATGTGCATGGACTCCAGTCTCACAAAGAAAAATCTTCCTGAAAATTACGATACTGTTCCCAGCACACTTAATCCTCATGGAGAGGGAAAAATTGGTCCTCTCATCCAGCTGTAGCAATTGGGTAAGTAGATTGGCCAAGAGGCAGGAACATGAGCTGAAAGGCAGAGAATGACTGGAGTAAATAGGTATGAAAATACGCAAACTCACACAAACACATATACATATTCTATACACATTTGTTTATTTATTCTAATTCTTTGTACTATTGCATTAGTCATAAGGATTATAATCATACAATCAGTCTAAGTTTCATATTTCTTTTCACTGCTATATAGCATCCTTTTGTGAGTTAAGAAAAAATTACCAGAGTTAACTTTATTATTATTATTATTACTATTATTATTTTTCCATTATATCATGCTAAGTTTCCTCATTTCATCTATTTCACAAATATCTATATTGTAGTTTCCTCTGTATTGTAGCGATCTTCAAACAATCACTTGAATGACTTAACCTGACTTAAGACTGTACTTCCACTTATTTTTCATTTTCCTTCTCCTTTACATCTTTATATTTTGATCTGAAGATATCTGTTAGTGTATCTACCTGTTCATCTCTCTTTCATTTGCCAAATATAAACTTCAAAGTGATTAACTGAATTGTATATTATATGCCATCTTTTTCTTTTCAATATAATTTTTATCTTTACATGGCACTGATATTTGACCACCTAGACTGTAACAAAATACCTTAGCCCTGGATTCTCCATAGTTTGCTCGGAGCGCAAGATCAGTGCAGGAGCTCAAGCAGGCAATATGTCTGCCGTGCGATCCAGGAACAGCCTGCAGGGGCGTGTACGAGCACTCCTGCACTAATCCTGCACGGACTAAGCTCTGGCATGTAAATCACCCCATTTGCAGGAGAAATCTATACAAATGAGGTGATTTTGCAATCCAGGAAGCTTGCAACGGTCCGTGCAGGACTAGTGCTATCTGCAGAAATGTACTTGGTTAGTAACCGAGTACATTTCTTCAACCTCCAAAATGGAGCTGTGACAGCCCCAAATAAAGGCTGCATATCATGTAGTAAGAATGCCAATGGCCAAGTATAAGGCCATTGGCATTACAAACAAAAAAAAAATTGCAAAAATAAACTTTTATTTTTTTAGCCGATCGAGGCTGTCTAAGCGTAGGGCAGTGGCGCGCAAACAGGATCGGGGGGAAATAATAAAATAAACCTAAAATAAGCATTCTAACTAAAATCACTATTCTGCCATGCAAGTCAATGTCAGGCAGAAGACAAACTGGCCAGTGAATAGTGGTTGCTAAGGGGGGATGCTCAGTGTGAGACATGTAACTATGCATTAGCAGGCAATCCTATGCAAATGAGGGGAAGGATAGTGAATCCCAGTTTTCCCCAGCTTGTGAGTCAGGTCCCAAGAGTGTAAGAGTAGGAATAGTTTGGTGCAAACCTAGGAGGTAGGTAATATCATGGGGGGGGGGGTGTCAGGCATACTGTAAGTGGATTGGAGCCCTGTGACTCTGGATTGCTCCTAGCTTAGCACAGCTAAGCTGGGGGGGGGGGCATCTAAACCTGCTTTACACTCTTTACAAAGCCTAAGCAGGTGTGCACGATGCACACCGGGATTTACAGGAAGAAAAAAGAAGTTAAACCAGGAAATAGCAGCAGTGTGCACATTTGAGCACTCTGTTTGCACAGCGCACACACGGACTTAAACAGGGAAGGCAATGGGAAGGGAAATCAGCAGTAGGAAGGTAATCAAGGAGAACTAGCATAGCTGGCAGGTGAAATGCATCAGAATCAGCCAATTACACAGGCAGTAGACCAGCCCAGCCCAGAACACTACTATAAACTATGCAAACACCTTCCCCTCTGTTTTTTTCTCACACTATACACCACCGGTGTAAACAAGCAGGGAACTTTTAACACGCAGTGCAGCAAAATGATAGGGGTTGCAATAGCTATCATACAACTTGTGGAAGAGACTGAGGGTGGTGAGGATATGAATGTTGTCCACCAACGCACAGTGAGGAGACAAAGAAGAGTGTACAGACCCAGGATAACCTACCAGGGGCTACATTAGCTGGAGATAGTGGAGCGCTATGGGGTGGACAGGGACCTCCTACAGCAAATCGTTGAACTGTGCCGGCCACGCCTCACATACAGAACTAACAGAGGGGAACTCATCCCAGTGGATACCAAGGTATGTGTAGGCCTAAGAATACTAGATACAGGTACCTTCCAAAGGCCAACTGGGGATATGATGGGGTTTTCACAGGCATCAGCATCCAGTGTACTCCTCCAGTTCCTGAATGCCATGTCAGCACATGCCAGTGAGCACATATATTTCCCCAACACCTATGAGGCATTGGCCAGCAATATGCAACTGTTCCACCAAATAGCAGAATACCCTGAGGTGGTGGGTTCTATAGACTGCATACATATACACATCAAAGCACCAACCGATGAGCGGGGTAGGGTCTACATCAACCGCAAGGGCTTCCCCTCCATCAACTGCCAGGTCATGTGCGATGCCCAGGGTATAATAATGAATGTGTGTGCGGGCTGCACTGGAAGCTATCATGATTTCACATCTGGCATCTGATGCAGCTGTACCAGAGATTTGCCAATGGGGACATCCCTGATGGTCACCTAGTGGGGGATGCTGGATACACACTGGAGCCATGACTGATGACACCCATCAGAAGTGCACACACACCCGAACAAGAACTCCATAATGAGGCACACGCACAGACCAGAATTATAATAGAGCATGTGTTTGGGATGCTCAAGTGACGGTTCTGGTGCCTGGATAGATCCGGTGGAGCCTTGCAGTACTCACCAACTACATGTACCCAAATTGTTCTTGTATGTGTTATGCTACACAATATGATCCTGCGGAAAAAGCTGCAACAGGAACAGCATGGGGCAGGGCCACACAGCCCCCCCCCCCACCATTGCCAAGGCCTGCACAGGCACAGAATGACTCGGAGGAGGAACAACCTGAGCCTGCCCCAGTAAGCAGAAGGAGGTGTGCCCAGTATGCCCTGGCCTTGTCAAAGAGGCAACGCATAGCACATACACTGACATGGGAAAGACCCATGGAATAACACCTCTCTCTGACTCTCACATACAGTAAAATGGATGTCAAACATTACACTACCTGTGCCTAACCATGTGTAGGCAGTGTACTATGTGCATCTGACATAGGCAGCCCTGTAGCACCACCCTCAATACTGGGTCACCGACAAGATAAGTGACCCACACATGCCAGTTGGGGGAGGTCACATACCCAACAACAGTCACAGCCAGCAGGACAGGTGTAGACAATCACAAACAAAGGCAGTGCTATGGCCTCTGAATGAGGTCCATGGGTAACCTCTCCCCAGGCCTACACAGACAGACTACAACAGGTCAGGCAGTGGGATGTCAGTTCTGAAGGGTAGGAAGTCATAAGCTAATATGTAGGTAATTAAAAGCTAAGATCTGTAGTACACCGGTATGCCTCTAGTCAGCACGATAGGTAAGGCAAGAGACTGAAATGGAGTAACCCGACATACCAGTACAGTCCGAGCAAATGTGTACAAGTGTCAGGTGTGCCATCCCAATTCTATGTAGAAATGTAGTCACAGTCAGGTGTGCCCCCCCAGTCCTGTTTAGAAATGTAAAAATAGTCAGGTGTGCACCCCCCATCCTACGTAGAAATGCAGAAATGTAGTAACAGTCCATGCCATATGATTGACTGATGCCCTGCAGAGACAGCATGCTACCTGTAGGTGTACAACACAAAGGTCAGCACTGCAGTACAAACGATCTGGACTCGATCCACACATTCAATACAGATGGCCATACTGGGCATGCCCACATCCTTAATTAAGGCAATGTCAGTCAACAACGTACTGAAAGGTCATACTGGGCATGCTCACACAAATACATGAAGGCCATGTCTGCAAACACCAGTGGACCAGACATATCTGGCAGCCGCAGATGTTAGTGCAGACACTCCTCAGTATGCCCCACTCATGCTTTGCACGTATAGTGGATAGGACAACAGACATATATGTAAGGACAACACACTATAATAAGCCAAAGGTAGACATGCATAGATATGTAGAAGAGGGTGACTGTGACAAGGAGCCATCCAGGCCTGTCCTACCCAGCACACAGGCAAAAGGCCACAACCACATGAGGGTCAGATATCACTCACTGCAGATACTAGCCACCAGTATCTGTCAGCATTACAGAGTATGTGATGCAAGTGCCAGGTGTGCAACATGGCTGTGCAAAGAAGTAGTCATCTAGCAGCTGCATACATGTACCTGTAAAATATGACGCAGGTTGTGCCCGCATGTGGGGTGTAAACCCCTAGATGAATGAGTTATGGCCCATGCACACACACTGCCATCCCCATAGCCCCACTATGACAAGCCTGCTGAGTTCATCCACTGTGAAATACACCTTTGGGAGAGTTGTATCCCAGTAATCTCTGTAGTGCATCCTGTAACTGAACTGCAGTAGTGTGATAAACAAGTTAGGTAGGAGCTCAAACCCCAGCCTTGGCAACTGTGTGTGCGTGTTTGTGTTTGTGTGTCTGTCTGTGTAGAAAGCAATGCTTTTTAGGGTAGTCACACCCCCTACAATTTAAATGCTCTACTTTGGTAAGGCTGCTGATGTCATCCACCTAGAAATACACCTCTGGGAAGGTTGCATCCCAGTAATCTCTGTAGCGTGTCCTTTAACTGTGAACTGCTGTAGTGTGCTAAAGTAGTTAGGTTGGAGTTCTAACCCCAGCCTTAGCAACTGTGTGTGTGTGTGCGTGTGTGTGTGTGTGTGTGTGTGTGTGTGTGTGTGTGTGTGTGTGTGTGTGTGTGTGTGTGTGTGTGTGTGTGTCTGACTCTGTGTAAAAAGCAAAGCATTTTAGGGTAGTCACACCCCCTACAATTTACATGCTCTATTTTGGTAAGGCTGCTGATGTCATCCACCTAGAAATACACCTCTGGGAAGCTTGTATTGCAGTAATCTCCATAGTGTGTCCTATAACTGCATACTGTTGTAGTGTGATAAAGTAGTTAGGTAGGTGTTCTACTCCCAGACATGGCATGTGTGTGTGTGCCTGTCTGTGTAAGGAGCAATGCTTTTTAGGGTAGTCACACACCCTACAAGTCAGATGCTCATCTTTGGCAAGGCTGCTGATGTCATCCACCCTTAAGTACACCTCTGTGAAGACTGTAGCCCAGTAACCTCCATAGCGTGCCATACCTGCGTACTGCTGTAGTGTGATGTAGAACCCTGGTAGGGTTCTATTCCCACCCATGGTAGGTCTGGATGTTTTGTGTGTGTTTCAATGTCTGTGTAGGGTGCAATGCATTTTAGGCTAGTCACACTCAGTACATGTCAGTTGCTCTAGTTTGGCGATCCTGCTGATATCAGCCAATGTGATATACACCTTTGGGCAAAAAGCTTTCCAGTAATACCTGTGGGGCATCCTATAACAGCTCAATGCTGTAGTGTGATACAGACCTCTGTTATGGGATCTCTACCCACACAAGTCTGTTGTGTGTGTTCCAATGTCTGTGTAGGGTGCAATGCATTTTAGGCTAGTCACACTCAGTACATGTCAATTGCCCTACTTTGGCAATCCTGCTGATGTCAGTCAATGTGATATACACCTTTGGGGAAGGAGTACTCCAATAATCTTCATGGCATGTACTATATGTGCTCTAGTGTAATAAACTAGTTAGGTAGGGGTTCTACACCCAGACATGCCAGGTATGTGTGTGTTTGTAACTCATATCCTGTGGTGAGGTGGGTGACACCTGGACCCAATGTGAAGTGGGTTTTGCAAATTACTTATATGGAGGCCATAGTATATATATTACAATGTCTACTGTACAGGGATAACCGATGTGAAATAGCCGAGAGGCTGGGGTGCGAATCCATACCCATACGTGTGACATCAAGGCGAAACAATGATAGTAACCTCAGTATTACCCAGAGCACAGTCTCACTCCATGTCTCATACACACACACACATACACACACACACACACACACACACACACACACACACACACACACACACACACACACACACACACATGCCGAAGCAACAGCCAATATGTGTGTAGTACACTGCATATTGGCGACTGATAGTAACTATGGAGTGAATGCAGTGGCCTACAGAGGACATGGCACCATGCCCATCTGTCTAATAGGCACATACATGCAGACAGTGCACCTTCCCCATGTTCCCACTGGACACCTGCAACACCTGTGGTGCCATCACATGTGACCCACAAAGGATATACCATGCCTGACAACATGCCCTGTATGGACAGATGCCACTGACACCAGGGAATGTTGTTAGCATGCTATCAGTTTAGGTGCAGGGGTAACCTGCTGTCACTTACCAGTTCCTGCCACAGGTGGCCAAGACTGGCACATCTGATGATAATCTGTGCACACAACATGAGCCTGACACCCCAGGCACAGTTCCACATGGCACTGTACATGCATGTGGGAGGTATGCACATCCCAGACACTGTCCATATTATGGATTAAGGAACACATACCTGGCAAGCGATGCAGAGCATTGGCCACACGCAATAGTCACCCTGGTGACTGGATGGTGGATACAATACTCACCTATGTGGGCAAATGCAGAAACCACAGCCCTGAGCCACAATGCAGACCACTGTCATGTGATCTCATGCCAAGGTATACCCATCTCCTAGCCTTGCACAGCCATCTGGCACAGTCACCCACCATGTACCCATGCATAAATGCACCCATGCATGTCAGTACTGGCACCCTGTGTGTTTGTGTGTGTGTTGTATGATGCATATGATCACATCCACACTCACTATAACGCCCAGTGGCATACTGAAGCATGGTGTCCAATGCCAGACACCTTCCCATACCTTTTGCTCATAGATCCTCTGTATGACCCATGTGGTGCATGCGATACCTGCACAGTAATGTGTTGTGGCAATCTCACTAGTGATGAGCTGTATCCCTGGCCCTGCCAAGTGTGCCAATGTGTGTCTGTCACTGTGAGAGTGTGGCTGTGTTGACGCTGGCACCTGTTCATGCGGACAGCACGTGTACTTCACCTACCATATAGCTACCATATCCCTGTTGCAGATGTCACTTTCCATCACATATATGTTCTGAGGAGTGCACAACAGGTAACCTATGTGGTGCATCCAGTAACTGCTTAGGATTGTGATAGCACTGCATAGTCGTCAGGGGTTTGATACCTTGTGCTGGTAGGTGTTGACACAAACATGCTTAGGTTTTACTCTCCCACCACCCCCTGACTTGTCAATGCCTCTGTCTGCCTCTCTCACTCACTCACTGGTGGATGTGGAGACCTACACCTGCTTTTCTTAGGCAGCAGCAGCATGTGTATTTTAAGTGATGCTCATGATCAGATGATGGCCTCTGCATGATTTGCAGCTGATTGCATGTGGAACAGCAGTGGTAACATTCCCATAGCCAATTGCATGGAATCACACTCCAATATCTAGGAACATCATGTTGGTGTTGGCCCTTTCATTCACTGTGAGCAGGAACTACAGCTGTTGTTTGGCAAACAGCATCTCAGATGGATTGAGGACTTACCTCTAACAACATACACTGTGGAAACAGGGCAACACACAGGAGGGGGATGTGCCTGACCTGACTACAGAGTGTAAGTGGTGCTATACTGCATTTGGAGTAATGTTGGTTTAACAGTGTGTGTGTGGATATGGCTGTCCTACATGTTTTAATACCTGCCATGTCAGGTCTATGTTTATGAGGAATCCACATCTGTAGGGTCATCTGCAGACTGGGCAGTGTGTTGTCCCTTTGGTGTCATGTGTTACCCACAGAACATCTATCTGTGAACTGCAGAAGGTAGTGTGAGGATTTCAGTCTGTAGATGGTGGAAGCCGTGACAGTTACTGACCTTATATCCCTCATAGGGGCTCACATCAAAATCTTGAAAGCTCAAAATCCTGAATCTCAAAATCCTGAACTCAAAATCCTGAAAGCTCAAAATACTGAAAACTCATAATACTGAATCTCATAATATTGAAAAAACATAAAGGACACAACACTGACTGTATTGCAGCAAAAATACATACAGAAACAAAGAAAAGATAAACCATATCAGTCTAAACCAACTATAAGCAATGAGGCAAGCTCCCATGCACCCCCCACACCCCCTGCTACTTAAATAGATCAACTCCGAGATTGCACTTCACTACACTAAAATGAGTTATGTTGTAGTATAGTACATTAAAAGGGAACATGACTAAGGTTACAACAGGCAGTCATGAAGCATGTAATGGTATGTTTGCCATTTTCTTCTGTGAAGTGCGATCTCAAAGTTGATATATTTAAGTAGCAGGGGGTGTGGGGGGCATAGGGGGGCTTGCCCCCCTGCTTATAATTGTAGATGAGTAATATGTTTTTGTATATATTTCTGCTGCAATACAATCAGTGTTGGTGTCCTGTATGTTTTTCAGTATTATGAGATTCAGCATTATGAGTTTTCAGTATTTTGAGCCTTCAGGATTTTGAGATTCAGGATTTTGAGCTTTCAGGATTTTGAAGTGATCCCCTCATAGGACATATGTTGCAACAAACCCTATTACAACAGTAAATGTATGTGGTTACCACAGCAACATGTCAATATTGTCCCTGTGTATGTGCTTCTAGCCACAACTCTGTCAACCTTTGTACATATGTCGTGCATTAAGAGGTGCATATGTGCTGCACACCATCATTAGTGTCATCATATCTGATAACAAGCCGGTGAGATATCAGACTGGTACATGTCATGTACAGTAGGGGATATATTTGATGACATGACCTGGACATTCTGTGGTTGTTTGTATAGTACTGGGGTCTGTGTACTTATGGTGAACGCTGACAGTGTGTGTATTGTTAATATATACCTTGGCCTGTGTACAGACTGTTGTAGATGTCACCATCCTAGGTCCAGCCCTATCTGATCTTACATGCTGCTCCACTGTATGTTACCATATTGGCTTACATGTTTGTAGGGCCATACACACATGTCCCATACCGTAGACGGGCATCAGACCACACTGTGTAGTGGTTCAGTATATATAGGGTCAGAGTGTGAGTGGCACATAGGAGGATGGTGTTGAACAGATAGTCCATATACTGTAATATTATACTAGTTTACCATATGTGGCTGTGGCAGTGTTCACATTGGTTGTGGTTATGCACTTTCACACAGGTGTATCTTAACCTGTGCTGTGGCATGCCTGTAGAGCCTGCTGTATATTCAGGTACATGTGCATTCCCCCATAGGAGATGTAGGCCAGTGTTGAGCCTGTCTGCCTGTAGCCTGCACAGTGCTTTGTTACATGCCTAGCAGATTAGTGTACTTACCCAGTGAGATGTCATGTCCAGGTACTTGCCAGATGTACTGCTGTCAGGCCTCCCTTAACAGTCATGTATGTCAGACAGAGTGGTGGGATGCTGTACAGATGTATGTCAATATCTAGTGGGTAGTATGTGGCCATGGCACCTCTGTACCAGCAGTTATTATGTGTCACGACAGACAGGGGTGTGTGAATGCATAACCTATGGGGGTGAATGTATACCAGTCATTATGTGTTATACCCATCTACATGGCTGTTAACATCCATATTGTTAGGCTTGGTCCGCATGTTCTGCACAAAAGAGTTCTGTGTATATTATTTATTTATTTTTATTTTACATTTGTTGACCGGGCTAGTCTAGCTGGATATATTTCCATTTTCAGTAGAGGCCCGGGGAGAAACGCTCCACAGAATATATAAAAAAACATACAACATTTGAAGTGTAATACAAGCAAAAAAACTCCAGAATAATTATAAAGTCAAAAAAGGAAAGATTTGCATGTAAAAACAATTTACTAATAGGAACTAATATTATTACCTATAAATAAATAAACTACAGAGAAGCAAAAATTAGCGAAAGGTGTGTAGGGAGGAGAGGTGTGAGGAAAGTAAGAGTAATGTAAAAAAAAAAAAGAGAGGAAAAGAAAGGATTAAACACATTTTCAGTAAAGAGGAAAAGAGATAAGTAAAAAGATAAATTGTTCAGGGAAGGGGGAGAGAGATGCAAGGAAGGAAATGAAGATAGAGAGCAATAGAAATTTAGTCAGGTTTAGTGCAGGAACAGAGCCAGTGACTTTTCAGATGTTCTTTTATTCTTTGTTTGAAGAGGGGCAGTGATGAGATTAGTGTTATGTCACTGGGTAGTAGATTCCAGTTCCTTCCTACTGTACTAGAAAAGAGAGAGTCACCAGCTGAGTTATTGGACTTTGTTAATTTAGCCATAAGTTTAGTAGAAGAACGAAGGGAATTAAGATTATTGTATGGGATTAAAACTTCTGAAAGTATAGGGGTGTTTGAAGGCTGGTGCAGTATTTTGTGGGCAATGTTTAGTTGGGGGATGAGCAGAAGGTTTTGGAATTCCAGCCATCCTAGTACCTCTGGACTGTACAGAGTGTGTCAGAATGTCCACATCTATTGGCCAATATCTCTGCTGTAGTCTACAGGAGCATTACGTGCTTGCAGCGGTACTGTACTATGATGTCCTTAGGATGTCTGTCAGTAGCCAATGGTGCACATGTGAAAAGCAGATGTGACCTCACACACCTGTGAAGACAATCCCTATTACAGTAGCTATAGTCTGCTAATATACCTGCTATACATGCCTGATATCCCCTTGCACTACGAAGGTGGGATTATAGGGGCTGGGGTAGGGCTACACCCCATGTTCAGGACATATGGCGAATATATATGTACATATGATTATCCAGATATCTATATAGATAATTACACATGTACATATCGACATATATAGATGGGTATGTATATGTACATAGATATGCATATACACACCCAGATATATACATATACAGAGCAGTATATTTCTACACATATACAGATAGAGATACATATGCACATATACGTATACCATGCTGCCATGCCTGCCAGCAGTACACTGCTGTTGCATACCCCATACATACGGTGGGGCTGGGGCCATATATATGTGTGGCCTCCACCTACACAATACATGTGTGCCCATATGCACTCCAGAGGCCAGTGTATGTAACAGTGGTATATGGCTCTGTATTAATGAGTCTAGTTGGGGATGCACCATACATAACCTAGGCTGTTACAACATGTGGGGGCATCATGGGTGAGCTGCCTTAAGGTATCTGGATGTACAGTACCATACATGTCACCTATCTTGACATTACTTACATAAAGTGGGTTACTTCAGGCCTACTGCCTCCTGACATACAGACTGTTCTGTGTGCCAGTGTGCCTGTGATGGTGTCAGTTATGCCTTGTTATGTAACAGTTACATCACATTTGGTCAACTGAAAACTTTACCA
This sequence comes from Protopterus annectens, assembly GCF_019279795.1. NCBI lineage: Eukaryota > Metazoa > Chordata > Ceratodontiformes > Protopteridae > Protopterus > Protopterus annectens. Next base: position 1,001,946,656 of record NC_056730.1, on the reverse strand, counting down.
CCTAGCGATTGTGTACAGAGTGTAGATAGAGGCTGCTGGACTATACACCTGCATCACTTACTGTTGATTGTGTGGTATCCTGTGGCCCAGTCCGTCCTTACTAATGCACGCTTTGAAGGGATTGGCCTGGTCAGCAACAGTTTTGGACCTTCCAGACTAATGCATTAGTATAACTTTTTCACAGTTGCATTACTCTGTTGATATGGATGTCAGTGTCTGAACATATGACATGGCATGTAATTCTGTAATAGTACACATATAAAGGTATTCCATTTCTGCAAACCTATGCGTGGTGTTTATCTTATGACCTCTCTGTGGGTATATGTTGCAGGCAACGAATGTCATTTGTATGGGTGGGTCATCCAGTGTCCAGTTGTTAGGATGTTCACTGTAGGCATAGCGGGTGTACCATATTGTGTGTGTCTACTACATAAGTATCTTACTGTACATATGTCTGCGTGTGTATGTGTAGTCACATTATATATATATATATATATATATATATATATATATATATATATCTATATATATATATATATATATATATATATATATATATATATATATATATATATATATATATATATATATATATATATATATATATATATATGTTACCAGACCGCACAAAAAACGAAGATAATTATCACTAAAAACGAACAAACTGTGTGACACAAAAGCATTCAAAACAAATTCAAACTGACTTGAAGAGGAAACACCCGAGACTCCTGGATTATTTAGCGCTTTCGTCTTTTTTATTATCAAGACTTCTTCAGAAAGACATGTTTCGTTTTTACATTCAACCATTTAATCATTGTTTAAATACAATATTTCAAGCTGTTTATTTCAATTACCAACACAGTTCTTAACCAATGATATTGTGAGACCAGTGGTCCTGCAAGATGCTGTGTGCATCTTCATTATCATTATATTAAAGTGATGATTCAGTTACCAGTAGTCCTGCAAGGTGCTGTGCATCTTCATTAGACAATAATTTAGTTATCAGGAGGGGAACCTTTAGTGCTGTGTGTATACAAGGGTCGTGTGTTTCCCGTATACCTGAATTAGACGTTCCTATTAGGTATTGTGTGCATACCGGGCAACCTTGTGTACCACATATGCTTTGCGATAATTAAAAATAAAACCATTAGTGTAAACAAAGTCACCCATGAAGCCTATTGTTATTAGCAGGAAAACATTCGTCCCATGCAGGACGACCCAAAAATTAGGTGTCTTTCTTTGCGGTAACCCCATGTCTACACAGGTAAGCATGGCTGTGTTCATGGGTGCATGGACTACAGTGTGTGGAAGACCAAAACAGCTTGGGTCTGGACAAAGTATAAGGTGTGTCCTGAGGGGAGGAGGAGTGCATGGTGGACAAAGTGTGGTGGTGTGGTAGCTACAGACCGGTAACCAGAGTAGGGATGGTGGCTGTGTGTGTGCAGTGGGGGAGGGGGGAGGCAGAACTATGGGTAAATAAAATATGGGCCAAGGAGAGGCTGTGTTGGATGGGCCTGCACTGATTGGTCCGCCTAGTGGGTGGGGAAGAGCGAAATGAAATATAAGAAAATAAATAAATGAAAATAAATTTAAATCCCTATTTAAATAAAACAAATAAAATACAATAAACTTGGGAGTGTATTGCAGGGCGGACGTGTTTGGCTGTGGGGGGGTATGCCAATTCATACAAGACGTATATTGTTTGGGGCCTCCCAACCCCATTAATGGTGCATGAGGACATATATGTTTCTGTTAATCTACCATTGCTATCTACAGATGTATGCCCATATCTACCTATATAGGTATATATATTTGCTTACATATTTATAACTATGTCTGATATACCTACGGATATATATATCTGCATACATATATGTAACTTGCTATGTATATGCGGACATATAGGTGTTGACATATATATATATATATATATATATATATATATATATATATATATATATATATATATATGTAGTTGTCGGCATTTGCATGTATATATGTTCATATATGTTTATATATATGTATATATTTCTGAATATATATATATATATATATATATATATATATATATATATATATATGCATATATAGATATGTTGTATCTGTTTAGATATTAATATATTTACACACACACATACATCTATATGTTGGTATACATTCTCTTTAATGTTGCGTGACTGGGCTGGATGTTATGTTACTGAAAACACCATATTTATGTATAGTTGGCATGGCTTAGTGGTAAATCGCTTTGTGTAGGGTGTGCATGGTCCTGGGTTCAAGCCTTGTAGAGCCTGTTCATTTTGTTGCTGGGCAGAACACAGGCTGTTGGACACAGAGTGATTAAGGCACTTTAAAGCAGTTGTAAGTGGGTTTGCGTGGGTTTTAGTGGAGGTAAGCACTGCTAACTTCCGGTTACAGCTTCTTATACTCAGTTAACTTCCACATTGCTCAATCTGTATAGGCAGTGCTTACCCTCATGCAAACGCACTTAAACATGCTTACTAGTGCTTACATATGCTTACTACTGCTTATTTCTGCTTAAACCTGCTTATTAGTGCCTTATTCATTCTGACACTGATACTTCACATGTGCATTGCCTACAGTACTCCAGTTCATAAATATGTGTTATTTAGTGGGTATTGCACCAAAAATATTGGTTATAACATGCTTTGCCATGTACAATAGACAGTGCTGCAGTGGGATTCAAACCAGGAATGCCTGCTCATGAGGTGACTGTTCAGCTCACAACACTATTGCTGTGCTGCTTCATTTGCATATATTTTCCTTGTTATCCTCTTCAGCCTTTTAAGCTGCTTTAACAGTAGCTAAGCTATGGGCACACCCGCGCACCTATGGTTAACTGTACTCGGATTTTTAAAAATATGAATACACGGGTTTCTTCATTTAATTGTTGTTTACTGTTGCTGTTGTACACATGGGGGACTGTTGGTGGGGATATGTGGACACCTATGAGCGGTCTCGGTCATTTCTTTCCACTTTCTGCTGTTTTACATTGTAGGGGAGTGTTTATTCTGAGAACTCTCCTCTCAGACACACCCCCCTGCACTCATACATGCTCTGTGTAAGCCTAGGAGCTCGGGCAGTGCTTCTTCTTAATATGCATGGCATGCTGCCGTCCTACTCCTAAGCTAGTCCTGCACAGTAGTTTAGTATATCTAGGGGTTAGACTTTTCTCCAGTACCTTTGCAGCAAATTATAAAATGTATTTATATGTCTTACCTCCAAATAGGATGTTTAATTATAATAATTTTATCTGATCACAATCTCAACAGTTTGGTTTATTTTATCTAACAGTTTTTTTTCTTTCTCTTATAACATCATCTTGGTTTACATGTGGACCAGTCAACAAGTGAATAACTTTTTTTCATATCTGAGTGATCCTTATCATACTATTTTAGGAAAATGTTGCCTTTTTTTTTACTAACATTGAAAGCCAAAAAGCAATTGTTTTTTCTAATATAATCTAGTTTATCTAACATGTTTTTATTTTTCTTGGTCTGTAGGCTCTGTTAACTGCAGTATCAATAACTCATTTTCCTTATAACTTCAGTCTCTTAGTACTATAACACTTTGTTAATCCAGAGACTATATCACTCATAACACTGAAAGAGAAAAGGAATTCTAAGAGTTAAAATCTGAATGTAGTCAAGGCTTGTATTTATAATGGTGTTCTGTTCTGTTTTTGCCACAGCTGCTAAGGAGAGAGTCTCAAATATTTGATCTCATGCTGCACGTCTAGCTAGGATGCGAGAAGCATGTGGTATGCATGCATCAGAAGAGTACTGTCTAAATAATATATTAATAATAATAACTTTTATAATACTTTTGTAGCATTAAAAGTTAAGGACCACTTATTTGTTATTTAATAGAGTTGTATCACACTGAGCATGCATATCTTAACTGTAAAAAAATATATGCATGCTTTAGCCTGTAGCACAAAGCAATAGTCCCATATTCTGAAATAACAGTGGGCATGCATCTCTAAACTGTAAAAGGAAAAGTATGCATGCAGTAGTCTTCAGGGCAAGAGAAGTATTTTAGTGTAGTCCTTGGTTGTGGGTTCAAAATACACTCTTCCCAAATATACAATACTGTTATGTTTTCATCATTATTGGAGTGTAACTTTATATCTCTATACCAGTGGTACAAATGGCTTCCCATAATCTGTAAGCAGTATAAGTTGAACACGCATATGTGCAATATATGCCCACATCAAGGACTGGTGGTTACAATCTACACTATAGTACACCTCAGTTATAAACTGGGTAGTCTTAAACGTAAGGAAGAAACTTGATAGAGGAGTTTGTAGTGCTGAAAGTAAAGGTAACAGAATAGAGTAAAATGATTGTATCACTGCTTTGTATATCACATATGAAGTTACTAATGTTCTCCCTTTTTTCTCTCACCCCAACCCCTTTCTGTCTCTCTTGCTTTTTTGTGTTTATTATTTTTCTTGTTTTCTTTTTTTGTGTTTTCATTTTCTTTTTTTTTTTTTGTTTTTCACACAGCACAGTGGGGTAGGTCTGTACAATGGGATCTACCTGCCGCCACTCCACCAGCAAAAGCACCACTTCCCAGAAAATTGTGTGCTGTACCTGGTAGTACCCCTTCTGCTGTCCCTGCATTACCCAGCCCCTCAGGTAGTTTAGCCCCTGAGGACAGGCCTGTGGCTCCTTCAGGGCACATTGGCAGAGGGGGTGAGTTTATCACCCACTGTGAACAACCAGGGATGCTATGTAGGATTGTGTGCTGCACTGTTGGTGCACTCCTAGCCAGGTGGTGCACCTGCTCTCCATTCCATTGCAGAGCACCCATAGGAGGTGCAGACATCAGGCACTGCAGCCAGCAGTGCAGTGAGGTGACAGTGATGACAGTCCACTGGGTGTGGACTGGATTCTCACTGTCAACAGCCTTAACCTGCATGGGACCAAGATTTCCCATTCCTCACCTGCCCAACTTACCTCACCCAGATAGTCCTACGTCCCTTTCTCAACATTCCTCTTTTTCTCAAAAAATAAATAAATAAATCGTCCCATGCATAGCTCTCCATTTTGATCGTGTGTGTTCATATCACACATGATTATTTCAAATTCTCTATATAATTCTCTATACAACAAATTGTGTTGTGGTCACCCCTCTCTCTGGGGTGACAGCCCAAATTCAGGCAAGTTTGTATGTTTTATTCTTGAAGAAATAGATAGCTATGCTTCTTTCCTACATCCTTCCTGCACATTCCTGCCTTGTTTTCAGTTTCTTTTTCCTCCTGCTTGCTCCCCATTTCATCACTTTCCCATCCACCATTTCTTTTCTTTAAAGAATTATTGTAGGATGGTAAAAACAAGGCAGGAATGTGCAGGAATGATGTAGAAAAGAACCATATTACAGATTGCAGTAAGCAATCCTTGATGTGTGCATACATTGCACATATGCACGGTCCAAATATACTGATTACAGTTTATAGCAAACCACTGCTGACACTGCTTTACAGCTCTGATGTTACATTGCAATATTAGTGAAACCTTAACATATTTAAAATATTATATATATTTAATATATTTGAGAATTGTGGATTTTGAAGGCTCAACCTATGAATTGTTGTTTTGCCCTCCAGAGTAATGCATGCATACTTCCCTATTACAGTTAAGAAGTGAATGCTCAGTCTAATACAACTGTATAAGTAACAAATGTGTCATACCTTTTGAATACTAAAATAAACCCATGTGTCTTGCATCCATGCCAATCTAGCATCATGGGTACGTGCATTCAGTCTGTGACGGCTGTGGAAAAAATAGAACACAACAGAATGCATTAAGCATACCAATCCTGACTATATCCAGCTTTTAACTCTTGACAAGTAGCCTCTGTAAGTGATATACATCTGTGGGCCACCTCTCAACTCTACAGATTTTCGCAGAATGTCCATATTTTTGCCTCATATTTTTAGTATGTTCCTCATAAAATTACAGGCATTTAAGTTACAGACTTCATACTCTTCAGAAAATTCTTAATTTTTAATCTGTTATTCTATCAACTTTCTAAGTTTGTAAGAGCAATATTTAAAAATTGTCCCTATTTTTGGGCCTTTGTCCCCCAATTATATATGGCTTTGTCCAGATTTCCTGGTCTTAGAGGTAGAGAGGTTATCTGTGCAGTGCCCCTAGGCCTACATTCCTCATTCCAACAGCCAAGGTTATCCCTATTCCAAATCCTGAGGTTTCTGAAGTGGTTCCTACATTGTTCACCTGTGCAGCGGATACCAGTAGCACTGGTCAGTGTCTGGGCCAGACTATTCCATGCCTCTGCCTTGTACTCTGAGCCAAAATAGTCCATCCAGAATCTCAACAACTCTCCAGGAACGCCAGCCATACCTATCACAGATTGAGACCAATGTAGAATAATGTTTTCTTGCCAATTACAGGTTTTGTGCTTACTGGGAGTGCACACTTTCAGGATTTGCAACATTTGAAAGTGTTATGCATCACTTACCATCATGCAAACACATTGCACAACAGTGCGTGCTTCTGGGGAATGTGTTTGCACAATGGCCAATAGTATTAATTGAATACATCAAGTAGGTAGCTGTCTGTGTTCTGTCCACTACTCATTTTGTCTGCTACATGGGTGGCCCATTCATGCAGTTTTTGCACTGTCACTTTACGCACAAACCATATGCGCATAGCATTCCCTGTTTGTGCAATGTGGTGCACCATGCAAATAGGAAATAAAAATAAAATAAAAATGTACAATATTAAACTGCAAATAAGGTAAAATACATGTGCTGTCAACCAAACATAACATCAGACTATCATGGCGTGACGTTTGAGGTGCATTATAGGTGTTGGCTGGAGTATCCTGTAAGGCATATTTTATAAAGTAGGGGATATAGCAAAGTGCACATCAGGAGTCACAAACTAATGATACACCCCACAATTTCTCAATTCACAAGCCTTACAACAGCATTCTGTACAAGATAGTGACAATTGCATGCTCATAACTGTTTACATATCCAACCACAATATATGTCACACATAAAAATGAACATTTCTACAACAGAAATGCAAATATAGTAAGCAATAACCTTGCTATGCACTATCAGTATCAGACAATGATTTTGTATCCTTGAATCACAAAGGTGGAACACAGGGATCTGGCACAAATATCATCACTTGCAGAGGGCGGTGTGGGTGGGACAGGAAGCCTGGGCTGACCCAAAAGGTTGGTGAGTGTGCGTGAGTAAGAAGGCACACATTTGGGCAAAAATAGAAAAGGGAAGATAGAGAAAATGAATACCTATTTTGTGTCTGTGTGTGTGTGTGTGTGTGTGTGTGTGTGTGTGTGTGTTTCCTCCATGTGAAATTGGTGTGTGAGTGTGTGCATGGACACAGCCAAGCAGACTGCGAGCTCTACTTCTTGTTCTGTTTGACAAGTGTGAGTTGTGAATGGTGGAGGTTGCAGTTCATTGTTGTTGCCCCTGACTGTGAAACCTGGCACTGCCAAGAATTGCACTGGCATGTTGCCTTCCAGAACCATGATCAAATGAACTGCTGCTACATGACTGCTGTCAGCTGGACAAGCTCCCTTCCTGGGAACACCTAGGGCCACATTCCCATGGCCTGCCACATCTGTGTGTGGGCAGCACACTCCCTGAGAAACCAAAGGAAGTACTGCCACTATGGGAGCATGATCTGGGATTGCCACTTTGGCTGAAAGCAGGATTTGTTGCTGTTCTATGCCCACAGGGATGTTGTTCCACTCCCTGCTGACATTCCATCAGAGATACTGCTCATTCCACTGTGTCATGTATGCACTCCATGGCATCAGCACATGTCAAGCTATGCCACAAAAAAACTCTTGAATATTTGTCTGGACAAATGATGGGAACATGCTTGTGCCTCCATGATGGCCCCAAACATTTGCCAAGTGGCATGAGAAGTGACATGTCCACCAGGTGGTAGAAGTACAGCAAGCCTCCTCCAAACACCATTATCACTCCCCCCTGTATGGCACCTTGCCCACATTTTGGCTGTGGTCAGATTCAAGGGCAGTGAAGCTACTCTCCTGTTGATGTCCTCACCCAGAACATGTCCAAAATCTGTAGGCTCAGTAGACTGGGTAGGCGTATGCCTACTGCCTATATCAAAGGTCAGTGTAGGGGATGGCTGAATTACAACTTCCGTGTCAGATTTAACTTCTGCCCACCCAGACTATGCCTCACTTTGGTCACCATCATCATCAGACTTAGATGACATACTGACATCAGGTGGCACAGTGCACACAGTTTCACTGTCAGAAACACCCGCAAGAAAAATACAGAAACACATGAATAACTTAGTAACATAAATACTACACTGCAATATATGCTAAGAAAGTAACAGTACTGCCAGTATTACGGAAAGCTGAGCAATATGGAAAAGATGATTTAAATACAAATTACACTCTACAATATTGCTTTATATTGATCAGCACTAATGAAATGGCTGTATTTCACTTACCAGCTGCAGATGGCAAGCATGCCTGTAGGCCAGATGGACCTGGAAGAAGTGAAGCAAGAGGTAAGGCCAACAACTCCCCAATCAACAGTAACACACTGTCCCCTGAATAGCAGAAATCAACAAACAGTTACCCAACAATGTGGTTTACTATCACAAGCTAAGCTTATACCTGTAGCAATCTTCTCCCCACCAAGACAAATACCAGATGTGCCACAAATAACTTATTTCATTTAAATGTCTTGACCTGTACAACACTATTCAACTGTTAAGATAACTAGGCTTACCTGGAAGATCCTTCTGTGATGTGGCTGGTGGAGGAAGGTCCTACTGTATTAATGGTGGACCTGGAAGAAGTTAAGAAAGAGATAAGGCCAATAAAGCCACATTCAACACTAACAGTGGTTGTAATACATTTGCACATTTAAAGCTGAAAACAACACAAATGTACACAATGATGTGGCTGACAACTACAGGCTACGCTTATAACAGTAGCAACCTACAGTCCCCACAAACAAACAGCTACATGACACACACACTTAACTTATTCATTTATCTTCTAGCAATATACAACACTATTCAAAAGTGCACATAGCAAGGTATACCTGTAAGGTCCTCCTGGGATGTTGACACACTGGCACCCACATTAAGGACATGCTGTAAATCAGTGTCTTGGGAGCTCTGGCTGCTCCTAAGGTCAGTGAGGAACTACCATTGGGGTTCAGTGGTTGTTGCATATCAGGGCCTCCACCTGTTCCCATGAAGTCACGGCCTACTGCAGCAGCTCTTCGTTTGGCAGCTGTTATCATGTAAGTGCTTCTGTGGTGAACCTAGTCATATGTTCATCCATGGCCACTCACTGTGTTTACATTGACAAACACTTCTTGCCATAATGTCATTTGATGGGCACTATCTCGCCTGTCCCTTTGGAGTAGAAACACACCATGGATGCAAAGGCCATCTACTATGGCTTGGCTTTCCCCATTGGTAAATGATGGGTGTCTGGGATTCACACCTCGGTATGACATAGGTGTACCTGGCCTGAAAGAAAACAGATGTAGGGTATACGTAAGTATCACATAACTACAACGTAACTGTTTATAGATGCAACGTAGAAGGTAGACAGTCAATATTACTCAATGAAGAAGCATACAGCAATCAACATATGGGAACCACTAACAGGCAGGATGGAAGACAAGGAAACTGACTATTGAAACATAGTCTTCTTAGTGCCATAACGCTACCTCACCTCAACTATCATCCCTACAAAGGTACAGGCAATTGCCACTATTGTGTAACACTACATCTTAGAATTGCTACAAGTGCTGTCAATGTGTTTGTCCATGAACATTTTTTTAGATATATCCCACACAGCAGTCTAACTCATGTTTTTACCTGCCTTGACAATCATTAGTAACTGTACAATGGCTTGACATACTAGGTCATTCTATCATTAGACTTGTAAGTCATGCATAAAGATAACATTGGAGAACACTGTACTTCACAGAATTTTGAAATACAGTCCAGCAAATGCTATATGTAAGTGACAAAAATGAAACATACCTTGTGAGAATGATGACTCCTCTGTAGAGACAACTAGGAAATACTGGCTGGAAATATTGCTGGTTCACAATGTTCAAAACATATAGCAGTAAAATGAACTTTACCTACATGGTTGCCTTTTTATAGCCTGTAGATTAGTAATGGATTGCAGCTAGGATTGATTACTGTTTTGGAGGGGAAAATCACAACTGTACTCTAGTCGGCCTTACATCCACAGGGTATCATCTTCAATCTACACAGTTCTTACATCTAAGCCTGGAAATGTAAGTCAGAAGCAGATTACTCTCAGAAGGATAAGGACATCATTTTAGGTTGTGTATGTCATAACATCCTTTTCAAAGGTTTATAGGTTCATAGCTGTGTACTAGGCTAATGGCCCTAGGGCCTTTACAAGCCTAGCCCATAGAAGTGCCCTGGCATTGTGCCACCTGAAGTTAGTTTCTAGTGCCTCTATCAATTAGAACCACTGGAATGATCTCCGGGGTGAACTTTCTATTTCCTATCCACTCATTAATATTCATCTTGAAGAGGGCCAGTAAGGTGCTCTGCTTGATATGTATGGGAAGTCTATTCTAGAGCATGGGCAATCTCTGGGTTATGAATCTGTCCCTCCAGCATGTTCTGTTGATTGTGGTGATGAGGCTGAGGTCCCTGGAGCATGTGGTGTGGAGGGATTGGGATTTCTTTAGATGTAGCATTTCTAACAGAGCTGGGTCAGACATGGCTTTGTAAGTTAAGCAGAGATCACCTCTTAGTAGATGATATGAGACAGAGAATAGCTGGAGTTTAGTTTTTTGAGTCTTTCCATGTAGGACATGTGTTTAAGGCCTAGGATCCTCTTCGTGAGGTACTTTTGTGGCCTTTCCAACTGTTGCTTGTGTCTAGTGAGGTACATGCCAAATGATGACTGGCCTAATGAGGGAAGAGTAGAGAGAGATGATGACCTCTTTCTTCCTGGATTCAAACCCTTGGTAATGAGTTGTGCCACATAGAAGGCCTTTCTGACTGCAGTGGCAATGTGGTGGTTGAAGGAGAGGTTGCTGTCAACCTGTGTCCCCAGATTTCTTATAATGCCTTTAGTGTTCAGTGGGCTCTCATCAATGTGGTAATTAGTGGAGACTGAATTTTCCCAAAGGGGATGATGATGCATTTTTTGGCATTAAGCTAAGGCCATGGTTTCGACACCAGTCATTGGTCTCAGTGAGGTGTTTCCGTATTATGTCTACATCACTTGGGGAGTTAATAATGGCTCCCAGCTTGCAGTCATCTGCGAACTTGATCATCCAGAGTCCCTCTGTGTTGGCCTGGACTTCTGAGAAGTAGATGCCAAACAGAAGAGGACCCAGGACCGATCCCTGTGGGACTCAACTTATGACTGGTTAGCAGTCTAACTTGGAGTCCGCTACTTTCACACTGTGGGTTCTATCTTTGAGCCAATTTGCAACCCACCTAGTGATATAGGGGTTGATGCATAGTTTGGTGAGTTTATCAATAATTCCTGAGTGGGGAATGGTATCAAAGGCCTTGGCCAGATCAAGGTTGGCTGCATGAACTGCCTTGCCCTCATCCACAGCTCTGGTGACTGACTCAAAGAAGTCAACCAGGTTGAGCAGGCATTATCTACCTTTCACTAAACCAAATTGCGTGGGCTCTACAGTTTGGAGATTCCCTATATCCTTGTTAATTAGGTGCATGATGATGTGCTCCATAGCCTTACATATCAGACTCATCAGACTAATGGGGCAATAATTCCCAGTGTCTGTAGTCACTCCCCCTTTATGAAGAGGGATGACTGTAGCAGTGTGCCATTCAGTAGGGACAAAGCCTGAGGGGAGGTGTAGTGCCAGTTCACTTTGTAGTTCAAGGGGATATTGTTGGGTCCCATGGAAGCTGTATTCTTGGCCTTGGAAAATGCAGCTTTAACCTGTGCTGCAGTAATGCTGGGTGCCTGGCATTTCTCTGGTATTGTGATTGGTCCTTTAGGGGGTAGAGAGAGGTAAAGTTGGCACTGAATCTGTCGGCCAATATGTTGGCAATATCTGTTGGCTTAGCATAGGAGGTACCATTGTGCAGTAACTCAGAACAAACCTGGTTATTGCCATGGAGATTCTTGATATAATTATAGAAGGCTTTGTGGTTGTTTTTAGTGTCTGCCACAATTCTGCCTTCATAGCTGGCTTTACAGGTTTTGATGAGGGATCTCGAATTTTTGTTGAGGATAATAAAGGGATTTTTCCGGTCTTTGGACTTCACATTTTTCTGCAACAGTTTCTTCCTTCTGTTGTAGAGTTTTTTTAATGGCAGGGGACCACCAGACTGACTTCTTTTTTTGGAGGGGAGTGTCTTGATTCTGTTGGGTATGGCTAGTTCCATGCATTTATGTACGTGTTTGTACAGTGCATTGGTGTATGAGTCGGCAGTCATGCATCTATTTTCCATTGACATGGGTGCTGCAAAGTTAGCCAACTCTGTTTTTAAGTGCCCAAAGTCAGCTTTGTAGAAGTGTTTCATGGTGGTTACCTTTGCGGAGGAGTGTGGGTGAGATGTGGATTTCCATGGTGATTAGTTTGTGGTCAGATCTAACCAGGCAGGAATTAACTATTGGTGTAGAGCAACAGTTGCCATGTTAGTAATAACCAGGTCAAGGATATTGCTTCCTCTAGTGGGGCTAAGAATGAGCTGGTTCAGGTCATTGGAACTGATGAATTCCAGGAAGTGTTGGGCCAGTGTATTGGTGCATGAGTAGTTTTCCCAGTTGATGGAGGGGTAGTTGAAGTTACCTAGTATGAGAATGTTGGGTTGGACCCTAATAGTTTCCAGGGTGCTTAGGAATGTGGAGTGAGAGTCTTGGGACATAGTTGGGGAACTATAGCAGGCTGAGACCTGAATCGCCTTCTTACCCAATGTTAGTTGCACCTGAAGTATCTCGGGTGCATTATGCTGAGCTACTAGTCTGGAGGTGTGTATATCCTTTATGAATATGGAGACGCCATTGCCTTTGGAGCTTCAGTCCATGTTCTGGAGCCGAAAGGTATAGAATGAGTTATAGCTTGGTACCGCAGGGGTGCTTTCTGCTGCTTTTTACTAGGTCTCCGTTACAGCACAAATATCAATGTTCTCCATTTTGAGGAGTGCTTCAAGCAAGTGCATCTTGAGATTTAGACTTCTAGCATTGAGCAGCATTACCCTCGGATTGCATTTATTTATAGCTGCTATGGTGGTAATTTGGTTTTTGGAACATTGACTAAAAAAGGCACTATAGTGGTGGCAAGAGCCTTAGTCAGTATCCGGGAACCCAGTGGTGACAGATGCAGGCCATCTGTGGCAAGGCATCGAGGTCTGTCAATCATGTCATCCCAAGCAGACAGATACTGGATTCCCTTAGCATGACACCAGAAACTTAGCAAATTGTTGAAGTCAATCATTTTCTGCTTGCACTGCAGTATCATTCTGAGTGATTGTAGGATGCTGCTCAGGGCTAGGGTCCTAACTGCCTGGGCTACATAATCTGAGAGCTCCTCCATGTCTCTTTTCATGTAGTCCAGAGAGGTGAGTCTCAGGTCATTCACATCCATATGGACAGTGAGAGAGTCATACTTGTACTTGTTGTGGAGTGACCTGAGTGCATGTGTTATGTCTAAAAACCAAATGGTTTAAATACAGGTCAATAAAGTCACATGACCAGCAGTCCAAAAATCATGTGACCACAAATATATAAAACAAAATCATTAAAATTAAAAAGAACATTAGAAAAAACATAACATTATCGCAACCTAGTATGTTGCAATTTAACAAGAACAGGTTTCAGGGTAATCATATTATTTAAACCTGGAAAATGGTCAGAATTCAACCTAAGAATCCATTCATACTCTTTTAATTCAAGTAAATTACCACTATCACCACCTCTGGCAGGAGGCCGTATTACATCAATAACTCTAAAAGAGAATCTATGCTCAATACCTGAATCAACTATGTGTTTATACAAGGCATTACTGTCAATGGCCCTTCTAATCTCCGATTTGTGTTCAATGATGCATTCTTTTAGCTTTCTAGTGGTCTTGCCTACATAGAATGCAATACATTTCACACAATTAGCTAAGTATACCACATTAGATGTAACGCAAGTGGTAGAAAAATTAAACTGATAAACTTTACCACTAATAGGATGTTTGAACTTATCACTGCAACCAACCACAATATCAGAACAGCAGGAACAATTAAAACAACCATACGTACCGGGCTTAGTGGTAGAAGTCCTCTCTACAGGTCTAGAAAAATCTTTGTAACATAACATACTCTTCAAGGACTTCATATTTCTATATGAGAAAAAGGGCCTGTCACCAAGAATGTCTTTAATCCCACTCAACGCCATTAGTACAACCCAATTCCTCTGGATTATTTGTTTTACAAAACAAGTCAAGGTATTATAACTAGTAAGATACCTAGTACATACTTTTGAACATTCTAGGTTAATAGAGCCAACATCATCCCCAAGAAAAATCGGCTTCAGTATTGTCTTCCTATTGGCTAAAACTTTATTTTTTAAATCTAAAACTAATTTAGAATCATAACCACTATCCAGAAACTCTTTGGACATCTCATCCAACTGTAAATTAAATGTAGCATCATCAGTATTTAATCTACTAACTCTGTTAAACTGTGAAGTCACAATCCCCTTAAAGACATGTGGGGCATGCATGCTGGAATAATTAATGTATCTATCAGAGTTTACCTCCTTTTTGTGAATACTAGTATGGATAGAACCCTCACGTAGTTGTATCTTAACATCTAAGAAATTAATCTCACTGTCAGAGGTGTTCATCTTGAATTTCAAAAAACTGGTGGTTGCATTTAGATACTGAACAAATTCATTCAACTGTGAAAGGGCACCTTTCCAAACCATAAATGAGTGGGAGGGTGGCCTACTGGTTAAGGTGTTTGCCTTACAAACACAAGGTGCAGGGTTTGAGTCTCACAAGGGATAATTGGCTAGGTTTAAAATGGCTCGCAAGGGCAGTTAGCCTAGTACTAATCTATGAACCTATGAACCTATAAAACAATCATCAACGAAATGAGACCAATTGTATCGGGAGGGGGGGGTGGATCACCAAACCTATATCTATATATTTGCAAACACAATTGCAACTATATTTACCTAAATGCAGTTCTGTGCTAAGAGATACATCCGATTTTCTTTGTAAATTGCGTGTTTGGTTTAATAGTATTGGTGGTTCCTGTCGACAAAGTGAGTATTTATTTGTAACGCTTGATATAGCATCCCTTTTTACTGTAATACCTCATGATTTTGGTATTGAGTCTATCAGACAATTTTTGATCTCCCAATCTTCTCTTGTGAATAGATCTGTTGAGAATATTTGTTCTCTTCTAGATGTAGTTTTGAGGAACAATATTTTTTTGTTTGATGAATGCTTATATTTGCAACTCACTGGTGTAGCCATGGGTACTTCTGTGGCTAACACTTATGCCAACTTGGTGTTATACCAATGGGAGAAAGCTCATATTTATAATCTGGATAATTTTTTTGTAAGTAATATATGTTTTTATCAATGTTTCGTTGATGATTGTTTTATGGTTTGGAAAGGTTCCCTTTCACAGTTGAATGAATTTGTTCATTATCTAAATGCAACCACCAGTTTTTTGAAATTCAAGATGGACGCCTCTGACAGTGAGATTAATTTCTTAGATGTTAAGATACAACTACGTGAGGGTTCTAGCCATACTAGTATTCACAAAAAGGAGGTAAACTCTGATAGATAAATTAATTATTCCAGCATGCATGCCCCACATGTCTTTAAGGGGATTGTGACTTCACAGTTTAACAGAGTTAGTAGATTAAATACTGATGATGCTACATTTAATTTACAGTTGGATGAGATGTCCAAAGAGTTTCTGGATAGTGGTTATGATTCTAAATTAGTTTTAGATTTAAAAAATAAAGTTTTAGCCAATAGGAAGACAATACTGAAGCCGATTTTTCTTGGGGATGATGTTGGCTCTGTTAACCTAGAATGTTCAAAAGTATGTACTAGGTATCTTACTAGTTATAATACCTTGATTTGTTTTGTAAAACAAATAATCCAGAGGAATAGGGTTGTACTAATGGCGTCTAGTGAGATTAAAGGCATTCTTGGTGACAGGCCCTTTTTCTCATATAGAAATATGTAGTCCTTGAAGAGTATGTTATGTTACAAAGATTTTTCTAGACCTGTAGAGAGGACTTCTACCACTAAGCCCGGTACGTATGGTTGTTTTAATTGTTCCTGCTGTTCTGATATTGTGGTTGGTTGCAGTGATAAGTTCAAACATCCTATTAGTGGTAAAGTTTATCAGTTTAATTTTTCTACCACTTGCGTTACATCTAATGTGGTATACTTAGCTAATTGTGTGAAATGTACTGCATTCTATGTAGGCAAGACCACTAGAAAGCTAAAAGAACGCATCATTGAACACAAATTGGAGATTAGAAGGGCCATTGACAGTAATGCCTTGTATAAACACATAGTTGATTCAGGTATTGAGCATAGATTCTCTTTTAGAGTTATTGATGTAATACGGCCTCCTGCCAGAGGTGGTGATAGTGGTAATTTACTTGAATTAAAAGAGTATGAATGGATTCTTAGGTTGAATTCTGACCATTTTCCAGGTTTAAATAATATGATTACCCTGAAACCTGTTCTTGTTAAATTGCAACATACTAGGTTGCGATAATGTTATGTTTTTTCTAATGTTCTTTTTAATTTTAATGATTTTGTTTTATATATTTGTGGTCACATGATTTTTGGACTGCTGGTCATGTGACTTTATTGACCTGTATTTAAACCATTTGGTTTTTAGATTTGTTTGTATTAGTATTGAGGAAGGATTTTATCCGAAAGCTTTGCTATTATAAAGTGTGTCTTTCTCAGTTTTGGTTGTTATTCATATTTCCTTGCAGCTTGTTTTTTTGCATGTGTTATGTGTCAGATTCTGGCACCTGATAGCTGACTGTTACCTTCTCCTTATTCAACCTAGTGAGTGGGACATCAGTGTGCCTCACTATCAAGTCACCTATGATTAGTGTATTAGGCAAGCTGTTTTGCCTTAGGGGCTTAGGTTGAGGGGCACACTGTGAAGGTGAGCTATATGTCTTGTGGTTTGTGCTGTGTTGTGGTTGTCGAGTGCATTTCTGTCTTGGAAGTCTATGCTGTTTGAGTAGATTTCTATTGAGAGCCTCCGCGAAGGTGAGTATGTGGTTTGTGTTTTTATGTGATAGCTGTGATGGTGGTTGTTCTGGAGGGCTATATGTTGTGTGTGGTGTGGTGCAGGTGTTGACCTTCTCTTGACCAGCTATTCCGGTCTTGGCTTGAGAGTGCATGGCTTCCAATTGGAATAAATAAGTGCATCTCTCACAAGTCTGAGTGTTGGGAGGTACGTGGAGAGGGTTGTCTGTGTAAATAAGGCAGTTGCTACACTGCCTTAGAATGCCCAAGTTCACCAGGTTAATAGGAAAAAGCACAGGGAATTGACCTTTAGACATGCCAGGAGGGATGGTCATTATTACTAAGTACTGGAGATGTTTCCTTATATATTCCATTTACAGGAAAAATGTCAATCAAGGTGTCTGAGTCTGTACAGAGCACTGCCAAACATTTGAGGGGAAACTAATACATAGACCGTGAAAATTTAAGGATGAAGTATTTAGGCAGATATTCTGAAGTTAGAAAGAAATCAAGCAGTACTTACTGAAAAATAAAGAATTAGCTTGTCAAGAATGATGAAAAGAGGGGAGTTGCATGAATGGGTACTGCCTAGCTACTGCTAATGCTGGTCTCAGCACAGCTTCACTCTGTTGGGATGCAATGCTCCTTTGCTTCTTCTCTCACCAGAAGCAAAATATTAGAACCAATCCCAAGAAGAGAAGCAGGTCATGATTGTTTGGTGATCCACAGTCTTGTTCCAGATGATGCAAGGGTCTGCAGGCTTGTAGCCTTTTTTCTGGTAGATGCCTCAAATAGCAACCAAACCAATCAGGTACATTAAGCACAGACACTCATTCTCCAACCAGAAAAAGTCAGGAATTAATGCACTCTGCTTCTACTCTCACCAGGATCAGAATATAAGCAAGGATTCCAAGCTGTTATCTATAAATCAGTTATTAAGCTTTCTGGTGATCAGCAGTCTCCAGGAAATAATGTAACTGCACTCCTTCTATCACCAGGAGAAAACAGATGCACGAATCCCAAGATGACTACTGAGAGGCAGAGTGTGTGCTCTCCAATAACTGGTGGTCTTGCAGTAGATGCTTAAAGATAAGATGAAATAAATGGTTAATCCTAAACACTGCAGTGTGCACTAGAGAAGTTAGATGTGAAAGTAGGTAACATATTTTACCTGTCTAAAAAGTTAAGTTTTAGTGGAGAGTCACTATTTTTTAAAACAGCAAGATAGATTGATAGGGGGTGGTCACTTTTGTATTCTGGTACTATGGAATACAGTAGGATGGCCAATAAATTTAAATAGTTGAAGGGGAGTGATTTCACAAAATGATAATTTTTTTGCTTACTCACACCCGCCAGTAAAAGCAGAGAGGAAATGGGATATATGGTCAAATTAACATAAGGGTCAGGCAACTAGAAATACAGTGGTGTTTAAGAACATAACAGTAACGAGGTAGGGGTAGGAAAATTTCTGTCTGACTCACAAGAGATAGAGCTGTGGTCTCTTTTCAAGTTTTAATATGCAGTTAAAAGCAGAATACAAGTAAAACACACTGTAAAGAAAAAAAAAATCACAGTATACAAAATAGAAAAAGGCAATAAGTAATACAAAATACAACAAATAAAAAGCAAACTAACCTTTCCCTCACAGCAAACTGTAGCAGAGTCTGGGTGAGCCTTTCCAGTACAGCTCTGAAATGTTTTATGTTACCCCTTAAATAGAAGGTTTAGTTCCTAGCTCCACCCCCTCAGTTCACAGATGAGTAACCTTAACTGACCTGGTATGACTTATGTGTGACTCATTAATTGGCCTGTTCTAATTTCTGTCAGACTCACAAGAGACAGAGCTGTTGTCTCTTTTCAAGTTTTAATATGCAGTTAAAAGCAGAATACAAGTAAAACACATTGTAAGCCCTATCACTTGCAGAAGTTCACATGGTGGAGCAGTTATTGATTTTATGTCTGTATAAGGTATGATACAGTAATATGCTGGAATTATATTAGGTATATATGTACATATTGCACAGTTTTTTCACATAGTGTGTACTGTAGCCCGGTAAGTATTTTACTATCTGGACTGCCACTGTCCCCGTATTTTTATAACAGACATACAAAAAGGCCTATGTATACAATGACCTAGATGCTGACATTGGAGTTGTGATTGCAAATTGAAATATTATACACATATGTTCACTTTCCATTCTAAAAGCCATGTATAGGTATGTGCTTGACAACGGTTCCCCTGCACATTCATAGCCTACAGTAAAACATTACATACAATAGCAGGCATCAGAGTGTAACAGTCAAAATAAATTTGTATGTCCCCATATCAACTGTGTGCACAACTATGTCTTACAGCACTGTAAGGAAACATAAGCAAAACATCAGTACAAGTGTAAAGCTAGCATTTGCATTAACCTCACCAGACACATGTAGTACCTCTATATAACACAGGCATTTATCATCCACATAACTTAGTGATTAGAAAACATACCATGAGATATATAGATAGGGTGGCCACGGTGGTGCACTAGTTAGCATTGTCGACTCACAGCAAGCAGTTTGTTCATTCGATTCTCAGCTGTGTTGCTGCCTCACAGCAGCAGGTTTGCTGGTTTGATTTCTGGCAGAGGTGCCTTCTGTGTGGAGTCTGCATGTCCGTGTGGGTTTTGGGTGCTCCAGTTTTCTTCTACATTCCAAAGACATGTTATGCATGGATTGGACACTCTAAATTGACCCTAGGTGTGAGTGTGTGGGAATATGTGCCTTATGTGGAAGTTTGGGCGCCAGGCTGGCAATTCGACACAGTCATACTCCACTGCCAATTGTTTTGTGAACCATTGTTCTGCTGTGGTGACCCCTAATGGGAAAAGCTGAAAGGAGAAGAAGAAGACCATGAGGTATGTGAATAGATTAAAACCAGGTCATTGTAATATGAGTGGTGTAGGATGAGGTCATGGATAGATGGATGGCCTCTAGCACATTGTCTGAACATGCACTTGCGTGATTACTACATATGCAAAGTATCATAGAGCTGATAATATATATTGGGCCAAATATGTGTACCACAGGTCAAGCTTGGAATGTGGCTGGCAACAATTTATGGGTGTGTATCTTAGGACGAGAGTAATCCATGCTGTTGTAAAATGTCCTAGGTAATTCTAAGTAGCAGCTTTCAGCACACACAAAGTTGAATGCAGTGAAATTATAAGCAGCAGATCTCAACACACACAAGCACATTTGAATGCAATGGGAGAAGAACTCCTACCTATCTAAGTGCAAAGACTATAGAACACAGCAAAGTGCATAAACACCACAGCTCAAATACAACTTGAAGTGTGCCTAACAGCACTTTATAAACAATGAAGTAAATACTGTGGGAAGAAATAGCCATGGTATAGTTATGGCTAGGCTTGTATAGGCCCTAGGGCTGATAGCCTAGTACCAACCTATGAAACTATGAACCTATGATGTCAGCAGTGTCTCTTAAAGAGAGAACATGCTGTTGTAAAATGCTGTAGCAGACACATGCACAGTTAAAACAGTGGGAATAGAACCCCTTCCTATCTAAGTGTGTGGATTACAAAACACAATTCTGAGTGTAAGTGCCAAAGCACAAGTTAGATTTCTATAGGAGTGCCGGTAAACCTATTGTAGGCAAAATCATCAGCTAATGTGGGGGACAATAGGTTGGAAGGTTTGTGTGAAGTGGATGTGCCAGCTTGTGCCAGTATCAAAATGGCAGGAAACCATAGCATTGTTGAAGTAACTGTAGGATACCAGGTGTACTCTGCTGACTACACACACACATAGTTAACCAAATTGGGAATAGAACCCCTACTTATCTAAGTTCATGGACTACAAAACACAGAGCTTAATGCGCAGACCACAGCACAAGCTGGATTCCTATAGGAGTGCAGGCAAACTTATAGTAGGTGACATCATCAGGCCATGTGCAACACAATGCGCAGTATTATCATAGATGAGTTATACTGGTATGGGTCAAACAAGGGAATCCACTGTTTTCCGTAGGGGGGATGCAAACCTCAGTTACTGTTATGTGTCGAAGAAGCTTAGCCTTTTGTTACTTTGGTGATCACAGCTGATGTTCTGGCATGGCACAATGAAATTTAGGTTATTCTCTGTGTTACTTGTTACTATCTTTGTTCTGCATCCTGCTTGTAGTTTGATCTTGGGATTGATTTTGAAGTCAGAGACTACAGTGAGTATCATTACTTTTAACCAGTGTTTTTTTTTTGTAAACAAACAGGTGGTGGCACGCATATGTTGCATTTGGGTCAACCCCCCCCAGCCCCCTCATGCAGCCATTCCAGTGTCCCATTATTTGGATATTTCACCCCAGTTGCCATAAACACTGTTCAAAACTCTCAGTGTGCATACTGCTTTCTGCTTTACTTCTACAATGATTGCAGATATTTGGATTTAATTTAAAACTTTTATTTCAAATTTTCCAGCACAAATACTGTTAGACATTTGCTAAACAAAGCAATACCATCTCACAATGAAAGCAGACTTAACATTAAAATTCTGTGACTCTGAAACTGACATTCATTGAAACAACATTGAAACCCACATTCAAAGAAAATGCATCTGACCAATGGCAGATTAAGTTTACCTTTGCGCTGTTTTCAAATCATAAACCCCTTGCACACATTTTTAGGACCATGCAAAATTTCTTTGATTCACCTTCCCGATTGTATTAAATTATAATATATAATAATTAAATTATATCCCTTGTATAATGCAACACCACTTGTTAGGGTGTGTTTTAAATGTATAGCCAGTAAGCAAAGAAACAAAACATATGCACCAATAATGCCAAAACTGCCCAATTCAGAACATTTCAACCATAAAAGGCCACTCCAACTTCTGTCATTACAACCAACCAATATCAGTCAATATGCACAGTCTCTGCATATGTAAAAATCATCTGAATAATTCCACATTAAAGAGATCTGACTGCAACTAATGAAAAGGTTGCTGCTAGCAAAAAAACTTTATGTTTAAGTTTTTCATCTACAAATGCACTGTCTGCTGCCTTTGAGGAATAAATTGAATATGTTAGATTAAAAATGACACGCTGGTAATATTGCAGTAGAGAATGGATGGAAAACTAAAACAGGTTCATGGTTACTAGGCATCTTATCCAACGGAGGACATACTCAGGACTGCAGCACCCCACCCTTTTAATATCAAACATGGTATCAGCAGTCCAGCTACATGTTGTGGGAATAGAACCCACAGCCTTCTGCATCAAGACAGAAGTATGCTACCTGCTGTGCTACTAACACTACTTTAAAGTTCTGCACACACAACAGTGATACCCTTTACTAAGCAAAACAGTTGCATATTTTGGCTAGAGGATTCAGGCTCTTGTTTCCTGTAGCTAAGTTAAGGGGCATGAGCCTAAGCAAATTATTAGCCACCTGCTAACCCTAACTAGGGCATTTTACTGTCTCACACATACACACACACACACACACACACACACACACACACACACACATCTCAACCTTTTAATGCAAGAAATCTGGACAAAGTCTAAAATAAATAGGAACAGATTATAAATATTTCTCTCATTAATTTAGAAAATTGCTAGATTAACAGGATTTGTGTTAGTATGCATTTTTCTAAAGGATATGAAGTGTAAACCTCAAATAGCTGCTATTATTTACCAACTTCAATCTTTTTATGAGGAAAAAACAAAAATATGGGGCATAAATATGGACATTCTGCAAAAACCTGGGCAGTTGAGGGATATGCTACCTATCTCTTACACACACACACACACACACACACACACACACACACACACACACACACACACACACACACACACACACACACACACACACACACCATACCTCTCAAACTCTTAGCATAAGAGGTCTGGGCAAAGCTTATTATAATGGGGGGACAAAGGCCCAAAACTAGGAACACATTTTAAATATTGCTCTTATAAATTCAGAAAGTTGCTAGAATAACAGGATTTGCGTTATAATGCATTTTCTAAAAGATATGAAGTCTGAAACTAAACTCAAATGCATGCCATTAGTTAATAACTTTAATCTTTAGATCATCCCAGTGATTTCTAAAAAAAAAGGCAATTTATATGAGGAACAGACCAAAAATATAAGGCACAAATCTAGACATTCTGTGAAATCTGTACAGTTGAGAGGTATTACACATGCATACACCCCTACTTTCCTCATAGACCCTCCCCATACCTCTCAACCTTTTAGACCAAGAAATATGGACAAAGACACACATAATGGGGAGGGGACAAATGTCTAAAAATAGGGACACCTTTTAAATATTGCTCTTACAAACTTAGGAAGTTGATAGAACAAGATTTATAGTACGAACTTTGTGAAGGATATGAAGTCTAAAGCTCAAATTCTGCCATTATTTGCTGTCTTAATCCTCAATGATTTGCCAGGGATTGCCAGAAAAACAGTTTTAAGAGAAACAGACCACGGATGTTAGACTAAAATCTTGACATTCTGTGAAAATCTGGATATTTCACTCACTCACACACACACACACACACACACACACACACACACACACACACACACACACACACACACACACACACACACACACACACGCATACAGACCTACTTACTTCTTATACACAAAAACATACACAGACCTACCTACTTCTTATATATGCACACACACACACACACACACACACACACACACACACACACACACACACCTGCTTACCTATTTCTTGCACACATGCACACAAACACTCCTCTTAAAAACGCACACCTACCACTCACTTGTCAGGTTGCAGTCCATAGTCCAAACGTCTTCAGGAATTCAAATTCCGCATGCGCGGACTAGGAAAGGTTTACTATTATTTCACCAAAATAAACAATGGTGAAATGCTACTAATTTGAAACTAAAATGCAAAATTTGCAATGTTGAACACAAATAAAGTCGAACTCTGAAGTGGTGAATGTTCGAATTTGACATCATTTGAACATTCACTACACCTCTGGGAACAGTATTACTGTGACTTGCACAGTAAAAAGGCATTTGCAGGGGGGCTAGCCCCCCTGCACCCCCAATATACAAACTCCGGGATTGCACTATAGTGAGGGAAAGTGTACATTTCCTGATCCCCACTATATTGCAATCTGCATTACAATGTCGAACCTTACAAGAGAGAATGCTGTATTGCATTCACTGTTGTAAGTTTCGGCATTGTGGCATTTGTTTTTTCATTGTGTGAAATGAAACTTTTGCACAAATGTAAATCGCATGAAGAGTGATCAACAAAATGATGTACAGCCACCAGGAAGATGTAAACAATCGGTTGCACATCACACAGATGCAGAAGGTCTTCTGAGTCTGTGTGACCCGACGCAAAGGGCGTTCTTAAAGAAGAACGCCCTTAAAAAAGAAAGGCTTTTTTTTTTTTAAAGAAACAGGTCATCAGAGGTGCCAGTATGCAGTACCAGTGCATGCCAGACCAACAAAAAGCTCTGCTTTTAACATATGTAAAGCTTTACCTTTGCAAATGTATGATGCTACACTGGGGCATGCAGTGTTTCTCATTACCAATGATTGGGCTAACTGTGTGAATCTGTAATGAATAAGGTATACTACTTAGTTTGGGAACATGTACATGAACACATTTGCTCTGCTGTGACATGTTACAGTTATTTCTGTGGACATTCAACAATATTTATCTGATTACTGTAGCAAGGTAAACGAATCAATAATATGCCATAATATCATTAAACAATCAGCCCAGGTTCAGGAGCATACCTCTCAACCTCTTAAAGCATAAGATGTGGACAAAACCATAAACAAAAGTGGGACAAAAGCGCTAAAATAGGGATGCTTGTCAGATATTGCTCTTTCAAACTAAGGAAGTTGATAGAATAACAGATTTTGCATTATCATGAAATTTCTAAATGACATGAAGTCTGAAACTTATATATCTGTCATTATTTTCTGACTTCATTCTGCAATGATTTTCCAGTAATCTTCCATAACTCCACACAGCTGTATGAAAAACTGACCAAAATATAAGACCAGATTCTTGACATTTTACAACACTCTGTCCAGTTGAGAGAAATGTTTGCGAGGCACCTTGCAACTGCAGCAGTTGACAACAGCTTTAGTTCAGGGCTGACTCTATGTGATGCAGGCAGTACACAAGTAATACATGTGGAGGTAAAGGTTGTGTGAGTTGTCTGGCATTAATTTGACTATACATGCATGTAAGTAGGAGACAGAGATTAGGCCCCTAGGTGCTCAGTGCCTGTTCTCTGCATTGTCTCTTTGACAAATCAAGGCCATTGTGGGTATGGCTAGTTCTTTTAAATACAAGTAAAGTAATTTATCTGCTGTCACATGTTATGATACTTTCTGGACAAATACAATTACATTTATTTGATTACTGTGCCAAGTTAAGATAGTCACATATATGGCATATTATTATTATTATTATTATAGAATACAGTGTAACTTGCAATTGCAGCAGTTGGCACAGTTTAGTTCAGCACTGACTCTGATGCAAGCAGTACACAGCCATTACATGGGGAAGTAAAGGTTGCGTGATTCACATGGCATCAATTTTAATCTATGTATGTGAGCCTGAGAATGGTATTAAGCACCTAGGTGGTCAATTAATGTACTATGTGTTGTATCTTAGCCAAAGCAAGGGCATACTGTTCATGCCTAGTTCTGCCTCTGTTCACAGCAGCTGGTGGATCCTCCTCTGAGTCCTCCTCTGACTGTGGCTGTGGTGACTTAGGCATTGGTGGTTGGATGTGTCCCCTTTCCTTTTGCTGATTCATAGGATCAGATTGTGTAGCACAGCACGTACTGTGAAGATTTTTGTAAATGTACTTGGATCATACTGCAAGGCTCCATCAGATATATATAAGCATCTGAACAGTGACTTCAGCAGCCCAAACACACACTCTATGACGTTTGAATGTGTGCTCACTATAGAGTTCTTCTGTGGATGTGTGTGCACTTCTGATGGCTGTCATCAGCAGCAGCTCCAATGCATAGCTAGCATCCCCCAGTAAATGTTCTTGTGGTATGTCCCCCCAGCAATCATCTGGTACAGATGTGGTGTGTGCCAGATATGGGAGTCATGATAACTGCCAGCAGCACACACATTCAAGATAATTCCCTGGGCATCACATACGACTTGGCAGTTGATGGGGGGACCCCTTGTGGTTATAATAGATTCTACCCCGCTCACTAGGTGGTGCCTTGATGTGTACATGATTTCAGTCTATAGCACCCAGTACTTCAGGGTAGTGCACTACCCAGTAGAAGTGGATCATATTGCTGGCCCTCTCCTTAACCTACAAGCAAAGCATATGTGCTCCCTGGCATGCATCAGCCTTAAGATCTAGTAACCAGAACCTCATAACTGTCATCCAACATAAAAATTATGCTGTTAAATCCCTCTTTGCCAGCACCATTGCTAAAACCTGGAACACACTACCAAGCCAAATAGCTTCTACCACCTCCTTTATTCATTTCAAAAAACTCCTGAAAACCCACTATTTAAGTGACTGGCTATGTTCATGCCACTCACCAGGCTAACTATAACCAAGAGATTGTTTCCGTGTACAGCTAAGTATAAACAGTTCCCCTGAAAACTTGTGAACCCGTTGATATTTACTTGACAAAACTTATAACTGTAAAAGTAATAAAATGCTCTTTTAAGTTTATGTACCTCAATGATTGTCTACCATCAGAATTGTTGATCTCTAACATATTGTGTATGATTGCTATAAGTATGCTCGATTTTTTTTTTCTCCTCTCTCATGTAATGTATTGTATTGTGGAGCTTTTCTCCCTGGGTCTCCACTGAAAATGGACCTGTGACCAGTCAGACTTTCCCTGTAAACAAATGTAAAATAAATAAATAAATAAATAAACTGGCATCCAGGAATTGGTATAGGATCCTGGATGCTGATGCCTGTGACAAACCCATCATGTCCCCACTTGATCTTTGAAAGGTACCTGTAGCTAATATCCTATGGGCTACACATACCTTCGTTTTCACTGGGATGGGTTCCTCTCTATTGGTTCTGGGTCTAAGTTGAGGGAGGCTGAGCTCACAGAGTTCTTGTAATGTGTCCCTGTCCACCCTGTAGCACTCTACAATCTCCATGTTATGTAGTATATGAAACATCAACTTGAGCCTGAACCCTCTTCTCCTCCTCAGCCTAGGCCTATTGTCATCAGCACCAGCAGCCTCAGCTTCAGCCTCTAGCACATACATATGGATTAAAGTTGCAGCAGCCCCTAGCATTGTTTCAGGTTAAACATTCCTTTACTTTACTATAATGGTATTGTAGTAGGCAGGAAAAAACTGACTTGGGTCTACCTGTCTGTTTTATAACCTGTGGAATAATACTGTGCTGAAAATCCCCTTCTTCTGTTGTAATTAGCACCTATGAGACACACCTGTTACTTACTTGCAAGTATGAAGTGTAGTTTCAGTCAATGCTGCATGTCACACACCAAAGGCAAAAAACAAAAACACAAAGTAAATAAGAATTTTACAGGGCCTGTTCTTGAACTCTTCACTATCTGTACTCCAACCAAAGCATATACACATGGGGCTATAGAACTAGGTAAACATCAGTTAGACAGACACCTTCTATGTATTTATATCACACCACTACATACAACTATGCACTCCTGCACTTACCGATGGCAAAAAAAAAATAGGAAATAAGAAGTTTGCAGGGCCTGTATTTGAACAATGCATGCCACCCAAGCATATACATTTGGGGCTATAGAAATCATTACATATCAGTTAGACAGGCACCAACTATGTATTCCTCATTTTCCTTCAATTGCGCTAAGCGCCACAGCATGAAAACACTTTAGGAGTCCCTACACAAAGTGGTCTACCATACACAGTTATGCTTTTTAGTGATGCATTAAATTAAAGGTGTGTGGACCTCATTTGCATAGTAACAGAGTAGAGAGGTCCTCTTGTACATGGTTAGTAACTGTGTAGGCAAGGGAACTACAGGGAAAAAGTATGCATAACACAAAAGGGATAACCATTTTCCTTACATTTTAGTGTATTTCACAATCTACATACTCAATATGCCTATATCACATAGTCAATGCTGTTTTCATGCCATTTTATATTTATGTATACATTACTTATGGGTATAGTAGTATGGGGAAGCGAGGCTTCCATTTATTTAATAATTATTGATAATGCTGTTAAGGGTGGACACGGTGGTGCAGCGGTTAGCATTGCTGCTTCACAGCAAGAGGTTCTCCGGTTCGATTCTCAGCTGGGGTTCCTTCTGTGCAGAGTCTGCATGTCCTCCCTGTGGTCATGTGGGTTTCCTCCAGGTGCTCCAGTTTCCTTCCAAAGACATGCAGTAGGTGGATTGGACACTCTAAATTGGCCCTAGGTGTGAGTGTGCATGTGTGTGTACATTCTGTGGAAAGTTGGTCAGAGGGCTGGCAACTTGACACTGTAAAACTCCACTGCCAATCATGATCAGACAGATGATCTGCTGTGGCAAACCCTATCTGGGAAAACCTGGAGGAAGTTTGAAAACACTGTTATTCACCTTTTTCTAGAACAAGACTGTGTAAATATATATTGATGTGTGTAGTTTTACTTTTTAAGGGAAGTTGTGTACTGATGTGATCATTTGTACTTAGTTTGGTTTCTGTGTAGACTACTTTCCACTACTGTATTTAAAAACATTTGGAATACTTGGCCAGGATGTACAATGAGTGTACATGGCTGTTTTACAGTGTATTGGATCACTGAGGACAGCTTTGCAGGGTGATTTGCATGCCATAGAAGCTACACAGATTCTAGCAGTGTGCACATGATTGTGCATGATTGCTCGTGATTGACCACCACTACACAGAATTTACTGAATCATAAACCATTTGTCCTGAGTGCACATTGCACTGTGATGAGCACACAGAAAGAAATAACCATGTAGGGTTTATTGTAGCCAGGGATTATTGAAGTATATAAATGGTCCTGGAATATCCATGTTTCCTAATTACTATATATTGTATAACAAGTGGAAAACCTTCAACACTGCTCAAATCATCCTAAAAAAAACTTCTGTTGCATCTGCTGCACCAGCATTGAGACAGCTCATTTCAGATGAACTTCTAGCACCTTTGTCTATATTTTTGTCACAATGGGTAATAATGAAATGGGTTATTAATTAGAACAAACCCTATTGACCCTCTCTTCCTCAGAAAAAGCCACTGTAGACACCACCCATTTAACGTAAGTCATTCTTCTCTGAAAAAATATTTCTCCAAATACTATCAGCAACAGTTTCCTCCATTCCCATTAAAGATTTTATAAAGACTGAGGGGAATTCAGTCAGGGCCTGGCGATACACCTCCTGTAATTTCCTTAAATTGTATTGTCACACTTTCCACTGTAAATATAAATAACAAACCATTAGTGATAGGAGTAATCTCCTTACCATATACAATGTCATATTTACATTGTCTGAGGCAAAAGGTGTGTTACATTTGCAATTAATTTTGTTGATAGGGATGGTCCTTTGAAGATTTTCTTGAGGCTGAAAGCTTCTGGCATGACATCATGAAAGCCTGAACCCATAATGCTCACTATAAACACTAGTATGAAAGCTATAATTTGTTTCATGTAAAGTACAGCAGCAGGGAAATATTATATCCTGGCAAGACAAGCTGTCAGCTATGTCTTTCTAATGGAATATCCTATATTGAAACTCGTGAAGATTTATTAGATAACCAATAATGTGTGTGTAGCTGTCCCTTTAAGAAGTATTATGGTTTCAATTAACCAAAATGCTTTGCTGGTATACATAAACCATTGCCAATACCTAAGCTGACATCATTTTGTGGGTAAAAGGAAAAGCTGAGTTAGCAGTGAAACTAAAACCTCAAAAACCATATCCTAATTTTTATTTTGTTTTCAATCTACTTGCAACTTTAACTTTCGGAATATACCCAGAAATTAAAGTAACTATAAAATGCAGAGGCATAGAAAGTGAAACGGTATGATTTAATATAAATAAGACTCCATGCTTAATCTGTAGGTGTATATAATTCATTTAAAAAAAGGAGCCCTATCTGATTTGTTTCCTTCAGATTCACTTTTCCAGAATATACGGCTTTATAAAAGTATGCAATAATCTCATTAGTCTCATGGAGAATACATGTATACTTTCATTTGTTCCTCAAAGGGTATCATGACCTCCTGATCCCTATGTGACTTCAATCTCTTCAACAGATATTATTTTGTAATTTATTATCATTCTCCTACAAAAATTTAAATTAATTTATTTTGCATTTGAACAATATTCACTAACAAAGCCCTATAATTTCTCTTTAACTTTGTTAATGCACCAAACAGTAAGACATTTTTACAACCACCTATTTTTGTTCTCCATGTCCTTGTTCTTGACTTTGTTCTTCAACTCTAGGTGGAATTTAGTCAGTAGTTAATCATATGAAGTATGGCAATGAACTAGAAACTCAAATGTCTCACATTTTACAAATAAAAATCAAATGATAACTTCTTGCTACTCTTCTCCCTCCAGTATTACATAACCTAATCTCCAAACCGATCTCTGTATCTCTGTTTCTCTGCCTGCTTCTCTCTGTTTCTCTCCTCTCTCTCTCTCACACACACACACACACACACACGCACACACACACACACACACACACACACACACACACACACACACACACACACACACACACACACACACACACACACACACACACACACACACACACACACACACACTCCCTTTCTCCATTCGCAGGTGAAGCATAACAGAGTTGTTCTTCCAAGAGGGATACTGATAGGGCCAGTCAAACTCATTTGAGTCCATTAAAGGCATCTTTTAATCTAGTCTGGCTGCAAACATGATCACAACCCCATATCCTCTCCAAAATATCCAGTTCTATTCACAGTGTCCAAAGAAGATGCCATGTAGGACAATTTTAATTTTTAAACAAAGACTCTTCTGTATTAGAACATTCTGAGCAGGATTCAATTCACCAAAACCATGTGCACATTATGCCACGATGCACACATGATAGTGTGCCAATTTGCATCCAGTAAGCATGTCTACACATTGTGGTAAACATTGTGGCATACTAATTACAGTATAAGTAGATGAATTGTATGTTAATCAACCAATCTAGGATGGCAAAGATATTCAATAAGCTATAACGCAATTGTGTACAATTAGTGTAGCTTTTTGCTTTGCATTGCAAAACCTATTGGAATACAACTACAGGAACTACACTAAATTGAAAGAATGTTTGGGGCTCCTGCTCTTCTACATGTATATATATATATATATAATGTGACAAGCTCAAGTCTATGCTGCTTTGTTGCTGATAGACCTCAGGCAACTAGGAGCAGGGTGTTTAGACCCTGTTTAACTTTTCATGGTCTGCATGATGTGCAAATATTAGAGTGCTACAGGGTAAATAGAGAGACACTCCAGGAACTCTGAAACATATGGGAACCAACACTTATGGAGACCAAGGTATGTGTAGTGTTAGAAGTTTTGCTAAAGGATCCCTGCAGGGACTAACAGGGGACATGCTGGAGTTGTCAAAGGCATCAGCATCCTTGATCCTACATCATTTCCTGAATGCTATACAACAACATGCCAGTGACTTTCTCTCTTTCTCTCTCTCTCTCTCTCTATATATATATATATATATATATATATATATTTTTTTTTTTTTCCCCGATACCCCAAGGACAGAATTGCAACAATGCAGGATTTCTACCCATACTTCCCTGAAGTCTTGGATGCCATAGACTGCACGCATATTGAGATCAAAGTACCACCCAGGGAATAGGGAAAGATGAACATAAACAGAAAGGGGCTCCATTCTATTAACTGTCAGGTTGTGTGCAATGCCAAGAGAATCATCCTGAACATGTGTGTGTTGGCAACTCTGGCAGTTATCATGACTCACATATCTGGCACAACTCACAGCTCTACCAGAGTTTTTCCAGGGGTGATATCCCACAAGGCCATTTACTGCATGATGCAGGATATGCACATATATCATGGCTGATGTCACCCATCAGAAATGCACACACAGCCATGGAGGAACACAATAATGAGGCACACGCTCAAACAAGGATTATCATAAAGCATCTGTTCGGGCTGCTGAAGTCACAGTTTTGGTGCTAAGATACATCAGGGGATGCCTTGCAGAATGACCCTAGTACTTGTGCTGAAATTATCAGTCTGTGCTATGGTACACAATATGATCCTGAGAAAACAGCTGCAACAGGGACACCAACACATTCCACCACCACTGGCAAGATCACTACAGTCACACACAGGTGAGGGGGGAACCACCAACAACTGTGAGTGTAGGCAGAAATAGTAGTGTACAATATGCCCTAACCCTTGCCAACAGGCAACAGATAGCATGCATGTTGACCACCTAAGAATTACATTTTTCATCCTATGCACATACATAGAGTAAAACTGGTGTCAGGCAATGCTCACAACCTTTTCTTACCCATGTAGTGGCTGTGTACTGCTAGCATCAGGCAGAGTCAACCCCGAATGACAAAACTTGTAATTGAAATAATATCAAGGTAAATGTCAAATCTGTAACAGGAAAATAAATGTGTAAAAACATGACCAAATGGTGGATACATCCATACCCTTATTTGAAAATGTACCTAAGTAGAATGTGCGTGAGTTGTCCAGCAATGACAGCAAAATGTGAGATAACTGACTTATGTAGATATATTCATGCAGTTTATCAGCTGACATGCCTCATACATCTAAAATCCCCAGAATAGAAAAAGCAGTCCAAAGTCTAGTTATCCGTACATGCTCACACAAAGAGCAATAAGCCTGACTGATGTATCAACAATTTCAGAGTAGCACTTGAAACACACTTCTTATTTTGGACAACAGACTGTTAGGTGGACCCCCCCCCCCCACACACACACACACACACAGGTTTGTAAAAAAGAAAGAATACCACATAAATAATGTACATCTGTTTTCCACAGAATTATCAAAATGTCTATACTTTTTCAACAGAAATGTCAATTTATGAATGCCAGTCACTTTTCACTGTGCCCACCACTCCTGTGGAGGTTGACCTGGGACATTTCCGAAGCATAACACCAGTGACAGAGACATGCATATTGGATTTATCTCCAATAACACAGGACACTGCAAAAACAATTGTTATGCACACAGATGTGATAAAAGTATAACCTGTCAATCTCACATAAGTAAATACCTGACAAAACTCCTTATGTCAACAGTGATGTATAAGAAGTGCATACAGATAAAAATTCAGTTTTCTCCTGGATATATAAATGCAAGTGTTAAAGTTTACAAAAGCTAAAATGTTCTTGAATAATACAAGCATATCTTAGCAAAATTAACTCCTCTGCAGAGAAATCATCTTCAAAGAAATGCAAGTCTTCTATTTTGTCCAAATGCAGAAGTTTTCTCACCATAAAGTTCCCTAGATACACAGGTACCTTTTTATATTGTAAATTCAACTCTCTGAGTTGCAGATGTATATGAGGTGTGAACTCATTAGAAATTCTGAACACCAAACTTTTGACTTTTTGTGGCAGATGTAAATGTAATGTAGCCTCAACAAGTTGTTAGGTGGTAATGGCTTGCAACTGTGGTGTGAGTGAAGGAACACAACATCAATTCAAACACTCTTTCTTGCAGTGGGTGCATCAGTGAGAATACACTTTTAAAGTGTGGAACTAACTTCAGTGAGCTTTTAAAAAAGGATAACACTACACCCGTATATATTTTTTCATAACAGCACAAGCCTCTTGCCTTTGATGAAAACGGTTGCTCACTGTTATATAATTTTTATCACAGCTTGAAAGAAAAACATATATAAAATGCACTAGAGACTGCATGTCTGATATTAAAGCATAGATAAGAGAGAAATGACCAAAATACACAAAGAAGACGGAGTTGCATTTCTGCAAGCATATTCATAAATTCTTGTGCGATCATTCATTGCACTAAGTATGTTAGCCACACATGTACAACCAACTGAGAATGTCCAAGTGTATGAACTATAAATACTGGAGATGCAATGTGAATTGCTTGTATGCACATGACTTATTCCTGTGGTAAAGCTGTCTTTGTGACAAAGAGGGATAACACACTCGTTTGTAGTTTCATTAGTCTGATAGTTCAGATCCAGAGCTGTGTAATTGTTTAACTTTTGTTTCACATTTTTTTTATCTTTTCCTTTTTTTTTGGCTTTACCATTTGCACGGTACATGGCACAGTTAATTGCCTAGATATTGAAAATTTAATGTCAGTTGCCTTATGAAGCGTAAACATGCTTAGCGCATTGTGTGGCTGTCAGCAACATGGATGGTAATGACTGCAAAAATTGCACCTGTGACCCAACTGTCTATGTGGCACAAAGTGTAAATGCATTTAGGTAAGAAAGAGAGAACACAAGTAAAGCAGGGTTGTTGTCCCACAGTAGTTATTTTTACTGAGTAAGAGACATAATGACTATTCACACAAGGTAATATCTGTTCGCTGCTGCAGTTTCCATTTGCTCAGTGCCTATCTATGCACAAACATTGTTCACTACTCAAAGAAAAAAAAATTAAAAAATTGTGTTTCGTTTGCCTTCCTTCATGCAACTGGGCTAAACGGCAATGTGTGAGTGTCAGCACTATGGACAGTACTGTGTGTAGAAAATATGCTTGCTGCCTAGCTTTACCTATGTGGCAGGGTGTAAGTTCGTGGGCAGAATACAGGTATGTCAGGGTTCTAATCCAACTCACTACTCTTTTTTACTGTGGGTGTCCCACTGTAATTTTTCAGAAAAATTAGAATACAAAGATAATTCTACATACCAATACCTATGTATAGCAGGTGGATTGAGCATTCACATGACATCATACCTACTATATGTGCACATGATATCATACCTACTATATGCGTAACTGGTGTAGCATGACGATAATTATTATATAGTTATAAATGCATTTTCAGACCTGGGATGGACTTCAAAGTTTACTCACACACCTCCAATAACACAAGTATAGCTGTAAAACAAAAATGTATTCTGTGGTCTGAAAGTAATACAGTAGAAGTATATCCATTTCCAATACATTGTTACACATTGCTCCTGGACAACTCCAGAGAATGCATAAGTCAGGACCTTGTCATGTCACACACATAAATGTCTAATTGAAGTATAGCATCACTCACTCATTAAAGTACATATTTGTAATGACCATACTTGGCAAAGTCTTCTTCTGTGGCAATGAGGAAAAATCACCAATGTGGAATTATATGAATTCTCTTTTTTTACATAGGTTTGAATCCCACATTGTACAAATTACTTTAATAGTCAGTAAGGCCACACAAACTATGTGTCACATCATTCTATTGTTCCCTCCAGTGTCATGTCTGAAAAGCCATGTCATTTAGCATATCCATATTGATTACTGGACAAAGTGTTATCAGGTATAGCAGTACACATGCTATAAGCTAATGCCAAATGCCACATAATCCTTCCTGTTTCATAAACTACCTTCCTCTTTGTTTGGCAATGTTTCTCTCTATGTAGCATCATGCAAATGTGGTTGGCACGGATGTGTGGTTTTGCACACTGGCCGTAAAATGAAATATAATGCATTGGTGGGAAAGCACTTTTATTGTTGTTGGAGGTCCTGAGCAGATATGGCAGGAGATGGGAAGGATGGTGCCAAATTCAGGGTACAGAGGTGGGGTGTGGTAGACTCAAAAATATTTATTGCACTCCTCATAAACTGCTACAACCACAGGCTGCTGCAGGGGGACTATACCAAGTCTCAGTATAAGGCTGAGGATTGGAACAGTCAAGCCAAGGCTGCCTTCAGTGCAATTGGCATGGCACACACTGGGGAGCAATGCAAACACAATTATAATGATCGGCAATGGTGCAAACAAGCACGACTAAACCAGTGGCTGGATAAGGTTAGAACTGTCGACATCCCACAGTTGTGTAAGTATACAGATAAATCAACTTGTAATGTCATGGAAAGCTGTAAATAGCCAAGGCTGGCATGCATAATGATTTAATGTCTCTTTTTCTCTCCTTCTTTATTTTACAGCTGCTCAGGAAATTTCAATGTACAGGGAGGCATGTGGTGAAAGACTGGAAAGAATCAGTGAGGCAAGGGGCATGTATGTAGCTCAAATGAACATGACTGTATTAAAATTATTGTTCCTCTATACATTACTATTAACTTAAGCATGCAGACCTTAGCTGTAAAAGCAAACATGCACGCTTTCCCCTGTAGCTCTTGGTATTTGTATTAGGCATACCTCTCAACTGTTCAGATTTATACGTCATATTTTTGGTCTGTTCTTCATAAATTTTGTGGTTTTCTGGCAAATTACTGGGATGATCTGAGGAATGAAGTCACCAAATAATGATATACATTTGAGTGTCAGACTTCATATCCTTCAGAAAATGTATGTTAACACAAACCTTGTTATTTTAGCAATCTTATAAGTTGATAAGAGCAATATTCAAAATCTATCCCTATTTTTGGGGCTTTGACCCCCCCCCCCCACATATTTTGACAGGCTTTGCCCAGATTTCTTGCATTAAGAAGTTGAGAGATATAGTATTAAGCAAGTGTAATAGTGTATGCAGATTTGGTGGGTTCAATTTCCAAAAGTAATAATTCATTCAAATTCCAAAAATATATTTTTCTAATTTTAATTTCAGCTATGTTAGTTTTAATGCCATGTTGTTAACTTAATCTGTAGTATATTTAAAAGCATATTGTGAGGATTGCTTGTAACAATTCACAATCCTCTTTTGGACTGGCAAAGCTTTATAGCTAATACACTAATAAAAGTATGTTTATTGTAATAACGTATTTGAATGTGATATATAATGGCTCTAATCATCTATTTTCTTTTTTCCCCTTACCCTACTCCAGATCTCATTTTTTTAATAGGAACACACTGTTCTGATGCCATACTTTTCTGCCAACAAACAACATGCTTTTCAGCACAGGGAGGTAGGCCAACCACCATGGCTCAGCCTAACAACCCTCCACCAGCTGCTGCACTAACACCTGGCACCTCTGGGATACAAACTGGCAGTACTGCCTCCACAGCCCGTGCAATATCTAGCTCTTAACATCAGGTAGTATTGCCCTGGCTGTTGGTACATTAGTACCCTCTGGAAGTATTGGTGTAGGTGGTGATTACATCACCCATCAGGAGCTGCCAGGGATGGTGCATGATATGACAGAAACTGACATTGGTGCTTGTCTTGGCTGTCTGGAGAGGTTGCTCCTTAGAATGGAAAAAAAACACTCCCATGTCAAGCAATCTCAAAGAAAAGCAAGGAAGGGGAAAGTTATCACAGTTCTGAGGGTGAGGATTAAATTCTCACTGTTCCCACATTTGACGAGCATGTGCCTCTGATGTTCCCTACCTATCCCCAGTCGTGGTGTTTCCCAACCTCTTGTGTTCATCACCATCCCTGTGTCTGTATTGTTTGTCTTGGTTGTCTGCACCTGCTTTCTCACCTACCCTACCTACCTCATCCTGACATTTCTATGTCCCTTCCCCAGCAAAAAAAAAAAAAAAAAAAAGACACCTGCCCCATACATAGCTCTCCATGTTGCATATGTGTCTTCTTGACACACTTGATTTAGTTCAATTAGCTAAACAATATGATTGCATTGTTGTCACCCAGCTGTGTTATGGTGACAGTCCAAGTTCATCTAGTTTTCTATACATGTTCACATTACGGTGTTAAAGAAATGGATAACTATGGTTCTTTCCTAATTCCCTCCTGCAAATTCCTTCACTCTTCCCCTTTTTTCTTCCTTCTACTTGCCTCCCATTTTACCACTTCCTGTGTATCCCATTTTTAGACCTTTAATGTGTCAAAATATAAAATCACACATCACACATAAGGCCATAAATGTCCCATAATAAAGCTTTGATGGGAGATCTATGCCTGGCATGCAGGCCATTGTCAGATTCCACTCTGATGGATCTCCTGCATATCAGCAAAACAAACAGCACCAGAATTACTCATTCTAAAGACTTAAATCTTACCTGCGATATAAATAGAACCTGCTGGAGAGACAGGTATGTATCCCAAAGACTACCGCATTTCTGGAACAGGCTCCCCATGTATTTGAAACAGAGTTCTTCCCTAACCCAATTCAAATGCAACTTGGACAATTGGATGGGGAACAGGAAATTCATTTATGGCTTGGGACGTATGTCTCTAATTAATATAGTCAGCCTCTAAACGGTTCATCTCTGAGGCTCCTGCTTGTAAATCTTTCATCTCCCAAACCCCTTCTTACACTTTTCAAGGATACTAGAACTTGTCAGAGATTTGGGATGCATGGCTAGGCTTAAAAAAATGCTTGTGGTTGTTAGCCTAATAAACACCTATGAACCTATGTACTGATTAATGCCTCAAAATGAGTCTCTGAAGTGACATCCATCTCCACTGCTATGACATACTTAGCTAACCTTGTTTTGTTTGGCATAAACCTGTTGTCACTTTCATAAGTCTTCTTTACCCTTATGTCAGTCACTTTATGCTACACAGCCTATACGATTAATAATGATAACAGACCAAAAAAAAATTAAAAATGACCATTAATGTGCCATTAAACAAAACACTGTTAGGTATATGTTCTCTCCTTGTATTCACCCCATCACTCCAAACCATCTTTACATGTGTACATCTATTAGTTTGATGGATGGTGTCTGCAGACTGACTTGACTGTGCTGATGGATAATGCTAACATGATACCTTAATTCAATAGTTTATAATTGCCCCTGTGCTGTGCAATATTTTAAAATCATCTGTGGAATTCTGTTTGTGCTATGTTCAGGTGATGATGGATGAACTGTTCATCTACTGTGATACGGAAACTGTCGTTACTGTAACAAAGCATACTGCACACACCTTTTAGGATATCTAGCCATACATAAATAGCATATCTGCTGAGTCATAATAATCATTTAAAAAGATGTATCATCCCTTGTCACTTTTAAAAATGATGCACACACTATTAATTTGTGATTTGCAGTGAGGCTGGCAAAGCAACTAATAGTTGTACAGCTGTATTGAGGTAGGGATTACTGATAAAATTTGGAGAAGACACTGGACCTGATTCAATAAAGTCTATACTAAGTGTACACTGTTCTGAGTGAGCAGACAACACAGACATAATGCACACCTTCTTCCTCCTAATTTTAGTTTTCCTACTCATATTCTTGCAGCTTTAAATACTGACAGGGACTCATAAAGGTTACCACAAAGTGTAGACTACATGTACACTTAGTGTAAGCTTTCTGAGTGACTAGAAAGTACAAATAATCTGATAATAATTTTATTGAATACGTATTGTGTACACTTAGTTTACAGTCAGTGTAGGCTTTATTGAATCTGACCCACTTGCATTACTGTAGTCACTGACTGTCACATTTGCAGTGCTGATCACATTTCTTAGCCAATGTCCTCATGACACCATTTGTAAAACAAGAGGAAATTCTTGATTTGAACGTTGTCTTAGCTGTACTCTGAACCAGGATCACTACACTTACACCTGGTGTCACTGGAAAAGATAGGCAGGAGGTATATTTTCCACATTCAATCCTGTCCAGAGTGCTGTCAGCCATGTTATCGACACTTAGTCTTTTTGCGTGGAGTTTGGAAACCAGTTGAGATATTACTATTTTTTTCATTTAAGCAGAGAACTGTGATTGCGTGTTGTTTAACATTCCACAATGGAGGAAGGTAATAGCAGCAGTTATTAATGCAATGAATCTTTTGACACAGCATTTCTAATAAAAACTACAGTAAGAACAGCATAGCATCTGTTGGCTATTTCTCCCATTACATACTTCCAAAGTACTTCACAAATTCAAGTTGAAT
Source organism: Protopterus annectens (assembly GCF_019279795.1). NCBI lineage: Eukaryota > Metazoa > Chordata > Ceratodontiformes > Protopteridae > Protopterus > Protopterus annectens. The sequence continues at coordinate 1,001,906,371 of NC_056730.1, read as the reverse complement.
TCTGACACTTTGCCATCATCTATGGAAATCTGTTTCTTGCTGACGAGCTATGTAAAGACGTCTTTAGCATGTCTTAGTATGGTTATTGACCAGTTATCTTCCATCACATAGAAAGGCATTCATAAACACAAGAGAAAGGCAGGCATGTGTGCTTCACTGAACACATACTTACTCAGAGTCATATGTGTCCTGTAGCAATGTACTTGCAAATGATATATCAGTAAATTGTTACATCTGGTATGGGTTTATACTGACACTGTACATTGGTCATCCATGATCATATTACACTGATATTTTCCTGGATCTCTTTAAATGTATTTTTGTATTGCAATTGCAAAATCAAATCTGAAGTCCAGCCTTTGCACACAAATCTCCTAACAATATATGTCACTTGGGTTCCACTTCTAACCATCAAAATTCAAAACATTGAAGTTCAGATCATCGAGACCAGAACTTTGAATTTTAAAATGTCAAAGGTTACATGTGTAACCAAAAAAAAAAAAAAAAAAAAAAAAAAGAAAAGAAAAATAAATTTTAACAATTGTATGCAGGGGGCTTTGCCCCCCTGTGCCTCCCCACACCCCCCTGCTTTAATATTCCCACTCTGAGACCGCATTACAGTGGATTAAAGGGAAATCTCCGGTTTAGTGCTATATGCAGAAGCGCTAAATGGGAGATTTTCCATACCCTATCTGTAGTGCCATCACACAGATGGCACATAGACACACACAGTATGCAGGGCACCTTGGTGCCCTACAAAAACACAAACATTCTCCCACCATCACTTACCTTTTTCTTCCTCTTCAAACCTTCAACATTTTCAAACTCGATGTTCTGGTTTCGATGATCTGAACTTCAATGTTTTGAAATTTCGATGCTTGGAAGTGTAACAGTTACATGCGATATTGTGCTTATGCCATCCTCCATAAAGATCACCATGACAATAATAATATTATACTTCTATGATGGCACAAATGTTAGGTACTGTGTTCTCCAGCTAGACTAGTTAGGTAGGGGTGTGAACAGCACAGCAGTCAACTTGTGTGTGTGTGTATGTGTGTGTGTGTGTGTGTGTGTGTGTGTGTGTGTGTGTGTGTGTGTGTGTGTGTGTGTGTGTGTGTGTGTGTGTGTGTGCGTGTGTCTGTCTGTATAAATATGTGTCTGCATAGTCAGAACAGCATGAGTCTATGTCCTAATTTCCTCACTCAAATATCATTCAGAACAAAATTTTACAGTGGTACTTGACTATACATTGATTTCATACAGCCCTCCCAATATCCTCTTCTCACCATACAGTGATGATGTCACCTTATTTAAAGCGCAGCCTCATAGTGTTAAAGTAAGACTTGTGTCGTGGTGCTAGTGTTACGTACTGTGTTCTCCAATTTGTAAAACTAGTTAGGCATGTAGGGGTTCTAATCTCACAGCAGTAAACGTATGTGTGTGTTCAGTCAGGATACAATTTTAGAGGAGCATGTGAGGACACAGAAATGTGCAACACTCTTACCAACATCTTCTCACCATACAGTGATGATGTCTTCTGCTATAAAGTGCACTCTGACACTGTGAAAGTGCGGCACGTACCATGATGCTTGCATTAAGTACTGTGTTCTCTAGCTTGTGGAATTAGGTAGGCATTGGTTCTAATCTCACAGGAGTGAACTTGTGTGTGCGTTCAGTCAGGATGGAATCTTAGAGAAGCATGTGAGACACTCCTAGCAGCATTTTCTTCTCACCATACGCTGATGATGTCATCTGCTATAAAGTTTGCTCTGACAGAACAAAAGTCAGACTTGTGCTGGGGTACTAATGTTAAGTATTATGTTCTCCACATTATGGGATTAGGTAAGTAAGGGTTCTAATCTCACAGCAATCAACTTGTGTGTGGTCAGTCAGGAGACAATTTTAGAGCAGCATGTGAGTACATAGTTATGTGAGACACTCCTACCAACATCATTTAATCACCATGCATGGATCATGTCATCCATTGTAAAGTGCATTCTGACAGCATGAAAGTCAAACTTCTGCCATGGTGCTAGTGTTAAGTATTCTGCTCTATGTGCTAAGCACAGAGATGGATGACCACGGCACCTTACATACTCAACCAGAGGCAATAGACAACCTGCTAATTGACAGATTTGTATCAAGCTTCACTTCCCTATCCCCACTGGTTGTCACCTCAAAGTATACATGGAAACATTACTCAGCTTATTTTTCTCAAGAGAGCAGCTCATCTGTGCACTGTCTAATGTTAAAATATGGCATCAGTGGGCCCTGACAACATACCTATCTAGCAGAAACAGTTGGATCACTATTTAATCATAACCTCCAGATAGGTTATGTTCTGGCAGAGTGGTAGACAGCAACAGTCATCTGTCTGAACAAGGGGTGATCATCAACAGATACAGGGAATTATAGACACATAAGCCTAACTGACCTTATCTGTAAGGCAATGGAAAGAATCATCATGAACTTATCAACAAGAACATAGGTAATCTCCTGACTGTGTACTCAACCAATTTTTGATTTGATAAGGCTAGATCATGTCTGTTAAATCTGGTTGACTTCTTTCAGAAGGCCAACAAGCCCATGGATGAAAGAAAATCTGTGCATCCCACAAACTTGATCTGGCAAAAGCATTTGACACAATTCCACACGCAGGTATTACTATCTCAACTGGGCATAAATCCCTACATCACCAAATGGGTAACAAATGGTTTAATGACAGGACACATACTATCAAAGTGTGTGAATTGACCTTTAGCAAGAGGCCAGTGACCAGGGCAGTACCACATGCTTCTGTACTAGGCCCTTTCTCCTGAGGTATTTAATTTCCAGAAGTCAAGTCAAACTTAAGACACAGTAGTGACAAATCCCTACTATGTGGCACAACTCATAATTATGGCATGGCATGCAGAACAAAGGACATTATAATTCCATTGTACTTGGTCCTCATAACACCATAACTGAGTACAATGTACCCTTTTACATGTACCTTACCACACATCTACAAAAGCTGGAGCAACCTCAGATTTTTCACATTAAAAAGATGCACAGATGTAAAAAGAAAGTCCTATGAAGAAAGATTAGAAGTCCTATCACTGTATCCTGTCCCCTACAGACTACTAGGGGCTAATCTGTGTCTGGCCTATTGGGCAGTCTCCAATCCATCCCATCTGTGATGTAATTTTATACATTGGTAAAGCAAACTGCATGAGTGTCACACATTCCAAGGAAGTTAACCTAGATTCTGACATGATAAATCATGTTGGAGATATAGATAAGTCTCTCAGATACTATCCCTTTTCTGAAACAAGCTTCCCATTCATGTATAGCAAAGACTTTCCTGACCCCCTTTAAGTGCAACCTAGATCAATGGATGGTTTATCACAATTGTACTCCTGGTGTTGCACCCATGTTCCTCATGGATAAAGGCAGTTGGTCTTAGGTAACATAGCATACGCTCATACCCATGTGAACATCATTCACCTAGCCATTGAAAATTGTGAAACTCATGTTAAATACAGCTAGGCTTTTATGGGATCTTGGAACTTTAGCCTAGTACTCTCCTGTGAACCTGTGAACCTATGAAGTTCAGTTGTATCCTGGGTACAGCTATAGTGTGAGTGTACAGCATCACGGACATACCAGTACTTCACATCAGTATTACCATTTGATAGTTTCCACAAACACATATGCATGCATGTCATTTCATGGCAGTATAGCATTTTCACTGGCAATAACAGGAGGACAATGATTGTGTGGCACATGTCTTGAGGTTTAACACGTGTTTATCGGGTGTGCACCATGTACTGTTTGGTATGTGAACAATATCACAGTGACAACTTCTTCACTCATTGGTGCTAGACTTTGCCCTGCTGTAGTTTCTGTGCACATGGGCATAGTTGATGCATTGCCATCAGTCTAACATACTGCTTTACCATTCATAGTAATGGATCACTTTTTACTTCGCACATCAATTGCAGATGCTTTAGACAATATCCATTGCTATTACATGTGGCAAATGCATGCACTTCCCAACTGTGTGTAGGGAATCCATTCATTAATAGTATCTTGATTGTAAGGGTTGTTATCCATATGACCAATACTTATGTCAGCCAAAGTTGCTTTAGTTAATTGTATCCCATTTGGCACAGTGAGCTCCCACACATCTTGTTGGCCATACAGAATTATTCTTTGTGATACCCATCAGGATTTAATGTTGCAGACTTCCCTTCAGGGTGTTCTCCAAGAGGCATGTGTGGTATGTCTTTCTGTGTTGCATCCAGTAAATATCTAGCTCATTGACAACATTCATGGTATGGGTTTGATTCTTGCAGGTGTGTCTTATAGCTTATGTGTGATTGAAACCTCTTAATTGGCCAGGATTGTTCCGGATTTCAGCAACAGGTTTAACATTCTCCCTGTTAACCCCTCCAAAAAGCAGTCATTTTTGGAGAAGTTGTGGTGAATTTCCTTTATAGAATACTGACAATCTTTACAGTTGTACACACCTTTTCCTGCAGAACTTGAATAATATCTTAAATGTACATATTCTGTCAATGTCACAGATTAAAAGTGTTAATATTTTAAAATTGTCCCTGATTGTGCCTACTTCTTTCTACAGTTGTCCATGATTTTGTTGCTATGTGTCCTTGATTAGTTGGGAGGAATGCTGGCATTTCAGTCATATTCACACAAGTCATTTTTCAGATCTTCATAGTATGCACATACCCCCCATCCTTGCTAAATGTCCTCCCAGGGAATATGCAGCATGTCATTGATGTTTATGTCACAATCATTCATCTGCATTGACATATAACCTTGTCCAACCATCACATATATACTATCATGTGTGATTGTATAATATACTCAGATATGAGGTGTAAACAACAGTACATATTGTGCTATAACTGACTTGTCTTGGAAGTGTACATACATTGACATATCTTATCTTATGTACATTATCATATTCAACATGCACTCTTCCTTTTTCATCAGCACCCTTTCCCTAAAATACGTTTCATTGTATTTGCCGTTGCAATTCATCCCCATTTATTATTTCATTCTGCAAATAATTGTTGTAGTATACATTGCATTAAGTACACTTTTTTGTAATGTGTTAATACTGCTGTTGTTGCGGTGTCTTTACCTGTATGTGCAATCTCTCCAAGAAGGTTTGCCAGCAGGCAAACTTGTATGTATCTTCTTTCTGCAATCATACTGCTCTGCATGGTTTTCTGGCAGGCAACATTGTTGCTGGCCACGAAACATCATTTGTATTCATGCAAATACAATGCATGGCATGCACATACGGTTAGCATTGCTGGAGTTTATTGAATCCCTGGGCCTGTGTTTTTTTTTAATCTAATTTAGTAGCTAATTTAGGCAAGTATTTGAAATGTGTATATTTCAAACCATGTCAAAATTACAAAGCAAAATATCATGAATGGTTAGCTTGATAGCATAACGACAATCCTGCCACCTACTAGGAAAAAACTGTCTTTCAAGCTCTGGTGATACCTTTATTGGCCACAGATAACTGTAACCAGAATAAAGGCTATACTTTTGATTATTAATAGAATTTGGAATATAAGCATTAAATAAAAATAATTGTTAGAATGAATTTATTAGATTTCATGATTTGCATACAACTTTGAACTCAACCCAACAGGAATTAAGAAAGACACATTAAAAAAAACAGCAAACCCAAGTATGTTTGACTATGTTGAATTATTTATGGCATATAGGGTGAGATAATAAAAAAGGATCCTGAGTAGACAGTTTAGAGTAAAATGGCTGCATGTTTTAATTTCCAGGAATAAGGTTTACAAAAAATGGTGATGTGGATGTACTTTGAGGCACTTTTAGTACTGTATTATTATTTTTGTACTGTTGTTAATTTAGTTTTATTTGTTTCAGCCATAAAATCTGAAATTTGACTTGATAATTATATTTCAAACAACCCTAATAAGTATCCACATGGTTGATAAAAAAAAAAAAAAAAAAAAAACAATTTAAGCTATATTGGTCTATTTAGAATTCTTCATGATTAAAATGATGTTGTGGATTTTGAAATGGTATTGAACTGGGATAGGGCTTAGTTTTGTTGTAGCTTAGGTATTGAGTAAGTCTACCTGCAATCAATAGTGTGAGTTTAGTTGGAATTCATGTTAGGTTTGGTCAGATGTTCACGGGCATTTATTTACCATATAGTGAAACAAAAATCTAAACTCTTATGTCATCAGTTCCTTGATAATTTAAGATTGTGCGGTTAAGTCAAGGCTGGTAGTGTCAATGATTGGTAAAAGAAGAAATGGCTAAAAGAGGAGCACTAGTGTTGTTGTTTGTCTTTCTGCTTTTTCCCAGTAAGGGGTGGCCACAGTGGAACTCCGGTCCATTAATGATTGGCAGTAGATTTTTTTTTATGAAACGCCGAGGTGCCAGCTCAACACCCAACCTTCAATGAAGGCATGCCCATTTACGCACGCGTGTCTTTCGAATGCTACACAACCGCGGGGAGGACATGCAGACTCCACACAGAAGGCACTCCCAAGCCAAACTGAGAATCGAACGGGAGAACCTCTTGCTGTGAGGTAACAACGCTACCACCGTACCACCATGGCATTACTACTACCGCAGCATTAAAAGAAATATCTGTTTGGTGCTGTTTAACACAATCATAGTATAACTATCATTTAACTTTACGTGTAATAACTGTTGCATGATTGATAAAACAGCATGAGAAAGAACATCTTCTGAAGACTCTGAGAAGTTGGATTGAAAATAAGATTGTTTTGTAAGATTGATGCAGGCATATATCCTCCTGTAATAATCCCATATGGAATTCTAACCATTTCAAATCAAATAACCATATATGTATTCAGCCTTTCTTAGTAAATAGCAAATAATGTAGTGAGCATTCATCAAAATGTTCAAAGTTTATAGATAAAGGAAGTTTCCTACTCCAAGTGAACAGCTGACTCCAGAGGACACTGCAAGCTTGTTCTCAAGATGTTATACCTCTAGGGGTATTTACTAAGAGTAGCATTGCATTTCTTAGCCATGAGGAAAGAAGTCTTTCAATATGACAAGATCCATGAATATACAATGCTACTTACATGTTAAGCAATGTGAATCAGAGTTATCACCATCATGAAGTCCCACTTCATGAGTGTCTGACCAAAATCAAGGAAAAAAGTCTGTCTTAAAGACTTTACAGGTTTGAGGAACTCACTGAACTAAATCATAGAACTATGTTAATGACATGACAGGGTTCTTAAACTATGAGAAAAGTATTACAGAAATTTCAAAGTAAGTACTAAAGGAATGCTCAGATCACTAAAACTATAATATATAAATTGATTAGATTTCTATGCTTATGCCATTTGCAACTGTACTACTTAAATATGTAAGTTAAAAATACAAAATACGACATCAAGTATTGCTTTCTCAGGTAACTACAGTACTCAGACTTATCTATAAATCAGAAAACTGCCACCCCTTAACAACTTAATATAGCACAACTACCCCAAGAGAATTTTATACTCTAGAGAAAAATCACTAATTACTTTAAGTGCATCATCTAATACTGTAAGTGACTCTCTGTATTCAAATAGTATCATTAAACTATGGACCCAAATCCCACTGCACCTGAAATCCATTCAGAATACAAACTCATTTAAAACACAACCAGAACTTTCCTTACAAAATTAATGGATTTGCTCCTCAATATCTCCAGGATGAATGCCACAGTAATCTTCAGCTTGCCGTGTCATTAACCCATTTCTTTTTATTCAGAATTATGCGCCTCACAACTAGTCTTCACCAAAACCCAAATAGTTTTACTAGCAGCTCCCAGACATATACATAATTTTGTGATGGTGCTCACCCTCACCTCTACACTTGTAATATAAACCTTATGATATATATATATATATATATATATATATATGTATATATATATATATATATATATACACACACACACACACACACACACACACACACACACACACACACACATATATATATATATATATATATAGATAGATAAAACAATATCCATGTACCTCCTTTTGATATATACCCCACCTCTTATCTACAATAGCATCACTTTCTGCACTGTCTAGTTCCTTCCGTCACCTCCACTTCTTTGTGAATTTCTAAGCTTTTATCACATGATCTGTTATCTATTTGCCAACCCCCCATTATACCTCTTTAAGTACTCAGTGTTCAACATCTATTAATGCACAAGTATTTTTTATACTGTAATAGCTGCCTTTATTTCATATGAATGTGATGCAATTAGCAAAAGGACATGTAATTGTTAAGGTATATTACTTAATGTCTATTCATGTATATTAATAAATGTATGTTTAAAAATGCTTGCAATATGTTGCAGCTTTTCTTCTCATGCCTCCACTGAAAAGAGCTTTCTGGCTAAGCTTAGTTGCACAAATCCAGTAAATAGAAGAAAAATAAATAAAGAATATTGCATTCAATCTTTGGGTGGTATTCATAGTCCGGTAGGGTTACCACCTGTCCCCTTTTGCAAGGGACAGTCCCTCTTTGGGCAGTTGTGTCCTGACCAAAAATATTAAAAATGGCAAATGTCCTGAGATTGTAGGACATAATTATCTCCCATATGTAATATGATAGTTGCATAAAATAGTTATTTCTGTATCTAAAATACCTACATGTTACAAGAAACAGGATAAGCAACTAAACTGCTACAAGAATAAGCTTTAATTTAGGCAAAAAAGGAAAGTTATATCCTTTGTACTGACCGTGGATTTGTGTTGGCCTGTAAAATCTGATGTGTATCCCGAAAATGTCCCACTATGGCCATTTGAAAAGGTGGCAACCCTAAGTCCGGGGCTTTACATTTTCATAGTGGTGATCTGCAAAGAGCAGCTCTACCAATTTATGCAAATCCCAGACTGTCAGGATGATTACAGAAATGCAGAGGACTTTTTTCTGAACATGCCTTCCGTTAGAAATGCATAACGTGGTTTACACATAACCAGTAGGGGAACAGCTGCTAAGCTGTTAAGTGGGTTTACATGTATGCGCATGATTTCGATTCATAAACATGAATCTTTAATGATCTCATTTGCATGCAAAGTGTATAAATCACCCTGAAGTTACACCATAAAGCAGACACTTTCAGTCGAATATGGAGATGAGGGGGGAGCTGAGTTTGTGCTTCTGCATGCCTGGACATATTACTGAAGGAGTCACTTGGGTGAAATGTTTATTTTACTGCTTGTACATACTGGGCATGTTGCTGAAGAGGTTGCTTGGCTGAATGGTTCATTTTGGGGCATGTGCATACTAGGAAATGTTACTGAAGGGGTTGCTGGAGGATATGATTCATTTGTAAGCCAGGAAAGTGCTTGTGCATACATGGTCATACTGCTGAAGTGATCACTGGACAAAATAAATAACTGTGTCATTTAAATGCTTGTGCGTACTTAATACAAGCTAATGAACTGTTTGATGGGGGAAATAATTAATTTGTATGTAAAGGAATTGCTTGTGCATACTTGGACAGATGAGTTCAAAGATTTCAACTCCAAAATCATAAGTGAAGCACTGCATTTAGCAAAGGATGTGCATATAATAAGGATGGCAGGCTATGAAATGGAAAATGACCTCGTTAGCATACTCCACTTTACAACACTTCTCATTTGCATCTCATTATTTTTTAGACTTTGCACAATAGCATAAATGGCGTTTATAAATTGAACCTTTGCTATGCTGTCTCAGAAGCATCAGAAATACCCCTATCGCATTTGCACAAGCAACTATGAATACTGCCTTGTGTATGAACATGGGATATACCAGCACTCATGTAACACTGGGTGCAAATGTTTAGTTGATAGGGTTATTTCTTGTTTTATTTAAGCCCCACATCTGTGCTTGCTTGTGTGCAATGCATCATTGTGCACTGTCACATAATGGTAGTTACCGTTGGTGGTTATAGTCACAAACATTTTGCTTGTTAAATTTTCCCTTAGTACTTTGCTTCTGTTCCTCCAGAGGTTTCTCGCTGCCCTGCTCTACTGTCAGGTAGAACACTAAGCCTAAACTCAGATGTACCAACAAACCTCTCGCCCACTAGCCATTCCTAAGTGTGACCTCTCTTCCTGACCATGTAAATTTACCTAACACTATGAATGTACAATTTCTCACAGTTTCTTCAGCCAGTTTGGTTGACATGGGCATCCTGAGACAATGTGTTAACTACCTCATGTTCACAGACAACCCTCTACTCCTAGTCCACACAAACTCAACATGCGAGAGACACAACTATATTAAGAACCGTGAATCCATGCTCTCTCACACTCCAATCAGTACATATGACAATGATTGGATTGTCAGCATGCAGACCCCACCTCCTACTCCACCCAAATCTACATCACACATACCTACATATGCGGATGTCCTCACTAGAAATATACCTAAACACCAGAGACCTCCCAAACAGAAACACAAGCATGCTACACATAATACCTCATCTGCAGAACATAATACACATAATAGCTCACACAACAGTATCTCACTTGTCAAGCCCTTAAGGCTAAACACAAAACCAAGCATATTAGTCATAGGTGATTCCATAATGAGACACACAGATGACCCTGTCACAAGGCTGGATAAGAAGATGATCAAGATCAGCTGTCTGTCAGGTGCCAGGATCCACCATATCACACATGTTATTCACCAAATTGGAAGCTATGCACTCTCCAGACAAGACCGGACTAGTTGGTCAATACCTGCACCATATCACATGGAACACATAGCCCTCCAGAATACCCACTATCACAACTCTCAAATAAAAACACAAACCATACTCCCACCTTCGTGGAGGCTCTCAATAGAAATTTACCCAGACAGCAGTGACCTCCAAAACAGAAACGCACTCGACCACCACAACACAGCACAAACCACAGGACACATAGCTCTCCTCCACAATGTGACCCTCAACCTAAGCCCCTAAGGCTAAACACCTTGCCCAATACACTAATCATAGGTGACTCAATAGTGAGGCAGACACATGTCCCACTCACTAGGTTGAATAAGGAGAAGGTAACAGTCAGCTGTTTATCAGTTGCCAGAAAGAAACATAACACACGCACTCAGGTCACTCCACAACAAGTACATGTATGAATCTGTCATTACCCATGTGGGTGTGAGTGACCTGAAATGCACCTCTCTAGACTACATGAAAAGAGACATGGTGGAGCTCTCGAATTATGTGGCCCAGGCAGGTATGACACTAGCCATGAGCAGTATCCTACCATTACCCAGAATGATACCGCAGTACAAACAAAAAATTATTGACTTCAATAATTGGCTAAGTTTCTAGTGTCATTTTAAGGGGATTCAGTATCTGTCTGCTTGGAATGACATGACTGACAGACCTTGATGCTTTGCCAGAGATGGCCTGCATCTGTCACCCCTGGGTTTGCGGGTACTGACTAAGGCTCTTGCCACCCCTATAGTGCCTTTTTAGGCGGTATTCCAAAGGCCAAATTACCACCTCAACAGCTATAAATAAATGCAATCTGAGCATCATGCTGCTCAATGCTAGAAGTCTAAATCTCAAAATGCACTCGCTCGAAGCACTCCTCAAAATGGAGAACATCGACATTTGTGCTGTAACAGAGACCTGGTTTAAAGTGGCAGAAAGCACCTCTGCACTACCAGGCTATAACTCATTCCACACCTTTCGGCCCAGAAACATGGACCAAGCTCCAGAGGCAGTGGTGTCTCTATATTCATAAAAGATATGCACGCCTCCAGACTAGTAGCCCAGCATAATGCATCTGAGATATTTCCGGTACAACAACTAACATTGGGTAAGACAGCAATCCAGGTCATAACCTGCTATAGGTCCCCAACCATGTCACTAGACTCTCACTCCATGTTCCTAAGCACCCTGTAATCTATCAAGGTCCAACATAACACTCTCATACTAGGAGACTTCAACTACCCCTCTATTAACTGGGAAAACTACTCAAGCACCAATACACTGGAACAACACTCCCTGGAATTCATCAATACCAATGCCTTGGACAAGCCCATTCTGACCCCCACTAGAGGAAGCAATAAGCTTGACCTGGCTATTACTAACATGGGTGACCATTGCTCTACACTGATAGTCAACCAATCCCTGGTCAGATCCAACCATAAACTAATCACCATGAAATCCACATCTCACCCACATGCCCCGAAAAGGTAACCACCTTGAAAAACTTCTCCACAGCTGACTTTGGACTCCTAAAACAGAGGTGGCTAACCAATGGAAAATAGCTGCAGGACTGCTGAATCATACACCAAAGCACTGCATGAACATGTACATAAATGCATGGAACTAGCCAGACCCATCAGAACCAAGATGTTCACCTCCAAAAAAAAGGAAGCCATTCTGGTGGTCCCCTGCCATTAATAAACTCTGCAACAGAAGGGAGAAATTGTTGCAAAAAAAGGTGATTCCCAAGACTGGAAAAACTCCCTTATTAGCCTCAACAAAAAGATGAGATCCCTCATCAAACCCTCTGAAGCCAGCTATGAAGGCAGAATTGTGTCAGACACTAAAAACAAGTACAAAGCCTTCTACAGTTATATCAAGAACTCCACGGCAATAGCCAGATTTGCTCTGAGTTACTGCACAATGGTACCTCCTATACTGAGCCAGCAGATATTGCCAACATACTGGCCGACAAATTCAATGCCAACTTTACCCCTCTCTCCCCCTAAAGGACCAATCACAATACAGGAAGAATGCCAGGTACCCAGCACTACTGCAGCACAGGTTAAAGCTGCATTGTCCAAGGCCAAGAATACAGCTTCCATGGGACCCAATATTATCCCTGGCTTGTGTTCTACATGAACTACAAAGTGAACTGGCACCACATCTGTGTGCTCTGCTCAGTCACAGCCTCATCTCAGGCTTTGTCCCTACCGAATGGTGCACTGCTACAATCATCCCTCTCCATAAAGGAGAAGTGACTACAGACCCTCGGAATTATCACCCCATTAGCCTGATGAGTCTGATATGTAAAGCTATGTAGCGCATCATCATGGACCTGATTAACAAAGATATAGGAAATCTCCAAACTTTAGACCCCACGTAGTTTGGCATTGTGAAAGGGAGATCAGGCCTGCTCAACCTGGTTGACTTCTTTGAGTCAGTCACCAGGGTTTTGGATGAAGATAGGGCAGTGCGTACAGCCTACCTCAAACTGGCCAAAGCCTTTGATACCATTCCTCACTCGGGAATTATTGATAAACTCACCCGAACTAGGCTTCAACCCCTATATAGCTAGGTGGGTTGCAAATTGGCTCACAGATAGAACACATAGTGAAAGTAGCAAACTCCAAATCAGACTGCCGACCAGTCACAAGTGGAGTCCCACAGGGATCGGTCCTGGGTCCTCTCCTGTTCGGCATCTACTTCTCAGACATCCAGGTCAACACAAAGGGACTCTGGATGACCAAGTTCATAGATGAATGCAAGCTGGGAGCCATTATTAACTCCCCACGTGATGCAGACATCCTACAGAAATGCCTTACTGAGACCAATGACTAGTGTCAAAACCATAGCCTTAAACTTAATTCCAAAAAAATGCATCATCATTCCTTTTGGTAAAAACTCAGTTCCCACTAATTACCACATCGATGGGAGCCAACTGAACACTGAAAGTGTTATAAGAGATCTGGGGACACAGGCTGACAGCAACCTCTCGTTCGACCACCACATTGCCACTGTGGTCAGAAAGTCTTTCTATGTGGCACATCTCATTACCAAGGGTATTCCATCTAGGAAGAAAGAGGTCATCATCTCTCTCTACTCTTCCCTCATTAGACCAATCATTGAGTATAATGCCCCATTTGGCATGTACATCACTAAACACCTGCAACAGATGGAGAGGCCACAGAAGTACCTGATGAAGAGCATCTTAGGGACTTAGGCATTAAACACATGTCCTACTTGGACAGACTCAAAAGAATCCAGCTATTCTCTGTCTCATATCGCCTACTTAGATGTGATCTCTGCTTGACTTACAAAGCCATGTCTGACACAGCTCTGTAAGAAATGCTACATCTAAAGATATCCCAATCCCTCCGCACCACACGCTCTAGAGACCTCAACCTCATTACCACAATCAACAGAACATGCTGGAGGGTTAGGTTCCTCACCCAGAGACTGCTCATGCTCTGGAATAGACTTCCCATACATGTCAAGCAGAGCACCTTGCTGTCCCTCTTCAAGAGAAATCTTGATGAGTGGATGGGTAATATAAAGTTCACCCCGGGGATTACTCCAGTGGGTCTACTTGATAGAGGCACTAGGAACTAACGTTGGGCAGCACGATGCCAGGGCACTTCTATGGGCTAGGCTTGTAAAGGCTCCAGGACCATTCACCTAGTACACACCTATGAACCTTTGAACATGCACTTAACAACAGGTAGTGTTATGACTCACACCATGTTGGTATGAATGACTTGAGATGTACCTCTCTGGACTATATGAAGAGAGACATGACTGAGCTTTCAGACTATGTGCCTCAGGCTGGCATGTCTCTAGCCTTAAGCAGCATTTTACCTTCACCTAAGATGATGCCTGAATACAAAGAAAAAATGATTGACTTCAATAATAGGCTTAGTTTCTGGTGTCATTCTAAGGGGATGCAGTATCAGTCAGCCTGGGATGACATGATTGATATACCTTGATGCTTTGCCAGAGGTGGTCTTCATCTGTCACCTCTAAGATTTTGACTACTGGCCAAGTCTCTTGCCACCCCCATAGTGCCTTTTTTTAGGTAGTGGCTGAAGGACAGAATTACCAGCATAAAAACTCCATCTAAAAACAACCTCAAGGTTATGATGCTAAATGCTAGGAGTCTTAACATGAAACTGCACTCATTGGATGCAATCCTTACCTTGGAAGACGTGCACATTTGCACGGTCACAGAGACCTGGTTCAAGCCTGTGGAGATCACCCCAGCCATGTTGGGCTACACCTCCTTCCGCACATTCAAACTACAAACTGATGGAGTAAAAACTAAAGGAGGCAGTTTATCAATATTTATCGAAGATAAATACACCTCCAGATTAGTTGGACAGCATGAATTTCTGGAGATGCTTCAGGTGCAATTAACTGTTAGTAGGACACCTATTCAAGTCATTGTCAGCTACAGGGCCCCTTCATGTATCAGGACACCCACTCTGCCTATTTGTATCTACTTGAGTCTATCAAGATACATCTGAACACCAAGGTTTTGGGCAACTTTAACTACCCATCTATTGACTGGGTAAACTACTCATGTGCAAACTCACTTGCCCAAATGTTCCTTGACTTCATTAACTCCAATTTCCCTGGACCAGCTGTTTGACATCCCACAAAGGGTGCCAATATCCTGGATCTGGTGCTTACCAGTATGAGAGACCACTGTAGCACACCCAATGTGAGATCTTCCCTGGTGAAATTGACAGAAATTCAGTCTCATTCTAAGTAGATACCATACTTGACCCTGCCCCCAGCTGTAACTAACTAAACTAAAAAATCTCTACAAAGTAGATTATAACCTCTTAAGGGATGGTATAAATAGCTTCACTGAACCTCCCACCTCAGTTGCAACTAGAGTCCTACACAAATGCTTTACACAAACACCTGTGTAACTGCATTGACTTGGCCATACCTGATAGGACCAAACAAGCTCCTCAAGGAAGAGCAAACCTGCCTGCTGGAAAACTGCCATTAACAGGCTTTACAATAAGAGGAAGGAATTGCATCTACAAGTAAAAAGGAGTGAGCCCTAAACTGGAAATATTCCCTCCTCAGCTTAAACAGGCAAATATGACTTATTGTAAAGTCCTCCAAGGCTAACTATGAATCCAAATTAGCTTCCTCAACTAAGGACATCCATAAGGCATTCTTTAGTTACATCCATAACCTAAAAGGAAAGGCCCAGATTTGTGCCCAACAGGTAGTTAATGATACCACATATACTGAGCCTGTGGACATTGCTAACCTGTTAGCTGACAGGTTCTTTGAAAACTTCACTCCCCTATCCTTACCACATGTCTTCTACTTTGCATCTCTAAAAGCAGGTCATGAATACCCTCTCCAAGGTCAAAAACACAGCATTTATGGGACCTGATAATATCCCAGACTGCATCCTACATGGACTCAAACAAGAATTAGTGACACCATTGGGTTCTTTTCTAATCATATTCTAAGCACTGGCGTCATCCCAGCTGAATGGAAAAAAGGCCACCATTAGTTATCCCCTTGCACAAAGCTGGTGCTTCCACTTACCCTAGGAACTATAGACCTATTAGCCTGACTAGCCTTATCTGCAAGGCCCTGGAATGTATCATCATGGACCTTAACAGCAAAGGTATAAATTTGTCAAAGAGAGATCATGCCTGTTAAACCTGGTGGACTTCTTCAAGACAGTCACCAAAGCCCTTGACGAGGGAAAATCTGTGCATACAGCCTACATACACTTAGCCAAGACTTTTGGCACTATCCCCAACTCAGGCATCATTGACAAACTCACCCAGCTAGGTATCAACCCTTATATTATTAGATGGGTCATTAACTGGCTCACTGATAGAACACATATAGTCAGAATAGGGGAATTCACCCTCAACAGCAGACCTGTAAAAAGTGGTGCTCCACAGGGATCAGTCCTGGGATCTCTACTGTTTGGAATCTATTAATCCAAAGTACAAGCTAAAACTAAAGGTCTGTGGCTGACAAAGTTTGCTGATGGCTGCAAACTGGGAGTGGTCATAGAATCTCCAAATGATGTCAACATCCTACAAGAGGGTCTTACACAAAAAAAAAAGGATTGGTGCCAAAGTCATGGCCTTAAACTCAATGCAAAAAAAATGTGTTATCATCCCTTTTGGTAATAGAGATGTTCATGCTAACTACAACATCAATAACAACACCCTAAGTATGCACTCAGTGGTGAGAGATCTGGGCACACAGGTTGACAGCAACCTTACCTATGATCACCATGTCTCCACAGTGGTAAGAAGAGCATTCTATATTGCTCATCCCATACGTAAGGGCATTGCCTCCAGAAAACAATAAGTTATAACCTCCTTGTGCTCTTCCCTCATCAGGCCAGTAATTGAGTACAATGCCCCTTTTGGTGTGTCCCTTTCCAAGCACCTGCAGCAACTGGAGATACAACAAAGGTTCCTCACAAGGAAAATTCAAGGAGTTCAGCATCTGTCTTATGTGGATTGTCTGAAATCACTGTCAATTCTGTTTCATGCAGACTACTCACAGGCAAACTCTGCCTTGCATATAAGGCAATCTTTGACTCTGCTTTATTGGAAACGCTGCATATCCGTAAGTCAAATGGTACACAGGTTACATGCTCTAAATGCCTTAACCTGGTCTGTGACATTAATAGAACCTGTTGGCGGGACAGATTTATCTCCCATAGGTTACCACATCTTTGAAACAGACTCCCATTTCATGTCAAGCAGAGCACCTCATTGGCCCTTTTCAAACCCAATTTGGATGACTGGATGGGTAACATAAATTCAACCCAGGGGTTCCACTTGTGTCCCTCTTGGACAGGGGTGATAGGTGCAGATCATGGAAATAAGGGTTAAACTTGGATATGCTTGAAAGGGCCCTAAGGGCATTAGCCTAGTAACATCCTATCATCTTATGATACATATTCCTTGATGTATATGACCACTATCTTCTAATATCCATATCATTCTTATTTATACCATATGTGCAGTTAAGTAAACAGTGAATAAATATTGTACATCTTGCATACAAAATGTAAGTTTAACTAATGAATCAGTACCTGAATGAAAAAATAGTTAATTGAGCTACACACAATTTCTATTTTTATATGACACTATCTAATTATAATAATAAAACGATGTAAAAGACTAATTTATCTTGATACTGCCCAATGAACTTTTTAATTCATCACTGTAAAATGATGTTTGTCTATAAGAAGAGGAGAACAAGAAAAGATATGGGAAGAGAGACTGTCAGTGACTACCAGAGTTCAACAAGTCTGCTTATTTCAATATACGTATCTTTCAAGTCAAGCTATGTAGCTGGCATAGCCCTATGTAATCCACATAATTTAGTGGTTAGAATATGTGGATCATTATATCATTATCATCTCTTCCTAAGTCCCATTCCATCTCACAGTAATAAAGCAACATTCACACTTGCAGTAAAATAACACAACCCCCCCCCCATGTAGTTCATGAATAATTAGATGTTTTCTCATCGTCCTTCACAAAGTGAAAAACTAAGTATAAAGGATGTATATCTGACACATGTAATTAAACGATGAAAATAAGCAGCAATGCCTTTTATATATTCAGATTACAACCGAACAATGTTGGAGTAAACAAAAAAGGGGGGTGGGGAGTCAATAACAGAGCTTTCACAAAGTGTGCTTAAATTGCTAGTATATATCAGGATCCTCTTCTAATCTTTGACTTGTCGAAATTCTAAGATCTAGTCAGAAATTTAGTTGCATAATGTAATTTATTCTAAATGATTTCATCCATTTAAGATACTATATATGTCTTATGGAAGTCACTTACGGATTTCCACATGAGAGGAGTCTCCCTGCCTATGCAGTCAGAGTAAGTAGTAGAACCCAGTCTGACTGAGATGACTTGTATCTATTTACATCTCCACACATAGCCTTAATCTTCATGGTTCTACACTTCAGTAAACAAAGTGAAACCGTCCACCAAGACTTCAGTGGCACCAAACAAATCTCTAAGCACTTCTATGGGGGTCATCAAACTTAAGTCAACATCAAAACAAAAAACTTGGTTACTTATCTAGAAATCCAGAAATCAGCATCAACTTTTTTCTAATGCACTCAATCACATCCTTCACCTTCAAGCAAAAACACAAACATGTCTGTGTTCTGCTCCAAGATCCTAATTTACCAATAAATGGAATCATCTGGGAGTTAAGTAAAAGATGCACATATCGCAATCCACTACAGCTCTTTGAAGACACTTGCATCTTTCCTAGGCTTCCTATACTATCTGACATTACGTATTTTTTTTTCAAAGAAAATATTTTAAGATTCATACAAAAGTTCAAAGGCATTTCAAACTGATACTCACCAAGGGAAATAAATTTGTATGATAAAAGTACAAACCAAAAAACAAAGTGAAACTGGACCCCCCCCCCACACACACACACACGACAACCAAATTAATGTTTTATCATCTACCTAATGATTTCAGCAATGCTGGTAATATGATTTACATATTTTAAATATTATGCCTGAGAAAGAAATCTTTGGATGGCTCCAGACGGAATCACTTAGAGTTAACAAATTTTGAACCCAGAGCACCATGTAGTGAAGGTCATAGAGTCCTGAAATAAGTAAAGATAAATCAGAAGGGCACTGTTCATCTATAAGAAACGTATTCATCCCACAGTGTCTGCATTGTCTTATACAATGTCACAAGAGGGCAGGAATATGTTCTTGGAAGCAGTAAGTAAGACAGAGGATTAGCGTTACACTTGATGCTGATCCATCATAAGGCATGCACACACTTACACACACACACACACACACACACACACACACACACACACACACACACACACACACACACACACACACACACACACTCACAGACACATGTCTATTAATGCTTTTTGTTTTATGCAAATGAGATGTGAACATTATCGGTATACTTAGGTGCAAACTAAAAATATTTCTATCTGTATATATGTATATATATATAAATATATATATATATATATATATATATATATATATATATATATATATATATATGGTTTCAGCAGGATTTTTTTTAAAAAGGTATAAGAAACAGAATGGTTTTGAATAACTGAATGTACACATTCTAAATGAAAATGCCAATAACATAACTTGAACATTTGCCAGCTATTAATCTATTTTGCTGTTGTTGCAGTTCCCTCTTCAAGTTTTATCTTGCTCAACTGGTTGCTCCCAATAAGAATAAGCTATCATGTTTTTGAATGATGTGAGCCTGACTGGTTGCTGATCTGGTCTTTCATCTTCCTGTGTGAAATGGACAGGTATAGTTACAAAGACTTTAGGGGTCCTGCTATGTAATTTTGTCTTCAGACTGAAGTTTAGCTCCTTGAGTAACATTATTGCTGATGAATTTCTCTGTGTGGAGTTGCTTGAGGGATTGGATCCTAGTTACACTAGTTCTCTGTGTTGGGGAGGGGGGGCTTGGAATTTAGCTATGTGATCGCTTAATAGTAGTCAGCCTTTGAAAGCTTATTAAAACTTCTGGAATGTATTGGGATTTCAGGCTTAATATATTTTCAAGAGTGATTACTTCATGATCTGATCTGATCTGATCTGACTAGTGAAGACATTACACTGGAGTGGTGTAATGTATATGTAAGTATCAGATCCAGGATATTCAAACTTTGAATAAGTGTGGAGACTAGCTGTTCTAGGGTGTTTGCATTTATAAAATCCAGAAACCTTTAAGACTGCATTTTAGAGGTTGTTTATGGAGGGATCATTGAAATCATCCATGAATATAGTGCTGGGCTGAATGACAAGTAGCTGCAGTACATTCACATACGTGCTATAGTTATCCTGGGTCATAGACTGGGACCTATAGCTTTCAGGGATATGGTATGGTATGGGACTTTACCTAAAATGAGTTGGACATGGAGTAGTTAAAATGTGTTATATTGTTTGACCAGTCTTGAGGTGTGCTTGGGTTTTATGTAGATAGATGCACCTCCACCTCTTGTACCTTCTTGTGTGATAGCTGGCCTAAATGTGTGGAAGGCATGATAACCTTACACTGCACAGGTTCCTTTCAATGCTTTAAACCATATCTCAGTAATAGCACAAATGCACAAACACTCCTGGGTGAAGGCTGCGTACAAGGAGTGGAGCTTCTTGCTGAGACTCTTAGCAATGAGCAGTAACACCTATAGGTTATCGTGAGCAGAATTTAATATGCTGGAAGGTTCTATAGGGGTGGATAATGCTTTGGGCAATATGCAGAAAGCTAGTGGGGATAGGTCAGACCATCCCTTACAAAGCAGCATGGTCTGTTGATTATCTCCTCCCAAGCTGACTAATATTGGACCGTTTGAGAATGACACCAGAGATTTAGTTAATTGTTAAAGTCAAACAGTTTCTTTTATATTGCAGTTTCATCCTTAAGGAAGGTATAATGCTGCTCAGTGCTAGACTCATACCTGCCTGGGACACATAATCTGAAAGCTTTATCAGCTCTCTCTTCCAGGGAGGCAAGTCTCAGGTCATTAACACCTGTGTAGATTATGACAGAGTCACTTGTTCTTGTGGGTCAATGTCCTGAGTGCATGTGTGGTGGATCCTTTTCCCTGAAAAACAACTGACCATAACTGTTTCCCTGCTCAACCTTGTGAGGGGGTTCATCAGTGTCTTTCACAACAGTGTCTCCAATGACATTCATATTGGGTTGTGTGGCAGTTTTTTTTTTTTAAGTCGTTAGAGGTTGAGACATTGTGAGATGTGATTGTATATGTCCTGTTGACTGTTGTCTTTGTAGAGTGTATGCAAGGTTGCTGAGGACAGTGTACGGGAGGCCTTTGAGGTTTGGGTACATTGCAACTAAAGATTCTCAGACTATGCAAGTTTATGGGTCTATTCCACAGTAGGTGTAGAGTATGTGTGCTGTCTTCAACTTGATTGGCGTTATCAATGTCTGTATGCAAGACTTTTACTTCCAAAGCCATAGGGTAATTACATCTCTCACATGTTGTGTTAGTCTACTTAAGAATAAGGTGTTTATCAGTAAACATGAGGAAATTGTTACATTATCACAGGATGTCCATTTCTACCAGGCTGGCTACTAAGAGAGCAGAAAAGTGTACCTCTATGGCTATGGATCCTCTTTTTGTGACCTATGAGGGGGCAGTGTAAAATGGGTTTGTAACTAGGATTTTTTTGTTGGGCTTGGGAGAAAGGTTTAGGATTGCTCTAAAACAACACTCTTATGGTAAATGCTTCTCACCAGGCAAACTAGCTGTTCTACACTCACCTAGATATTTGAAAAAATAGCAGAGGAATTATTATATTGAAAATTATAACTCTAGGCGCATGCATCTACACAAAGCATTGTAAACAACTGCTGCAGAGCTCAGCATGTGTAATATGAGTGCCTTATTAGTTTGCACTATCAGTGCCAAGTAGAATTAGCATGGGGGGAAGCTTCCAAAGTCTAATTTACAATAGGGGCAGGCAGCTAAAAATCCACCAAGTCTAAAAAGCACAACAAGAATTGGGCATGTGACAATAAGAATTGGGTAGAAAAATTAATTGCAGCCAAATCGTACTTTTAACTCAGAGCTCTTGTAACTAGAGAGGAATTTAGGTGAAAGCCCTTAAATAAGAAAACTGTTTCTCAGCTCTGTCCACTAATTAGCTAGACTCGATTCCTGTTCAGTCAATAAATGCAAACAGAATGCTTCCCAACTGACTGTAGCCAACAACTTTTAAGATTCCAAGAAAAAAAGCATTTTCAGTAAAACAGAATTTAAAATATGCAGTTACAAAAGGTTTAGGGTGAGGAGGTGTTAAAGTCAAACACTTCACTGGAGAAACTCAAATATTCCCACTACCTGATGGCACTCCATTGAAGGACTGCAGTGACATGAGGCTGGAGGCCTCCTCTGTCTCAGTGGACTGAACTGACCAGTTTGCCAAGCCTGTATGGGTAGAGGAGGTCTTGCATAGGTTGAAGGTGTCTTCCCCTTGCCCAGTCAACAACGTTATCTACTAGTTCCCAAAGCTTGCTGACCCAACACTGCGAGGTCATCCCCAGGTGGGCAGAATCCTGGGAGGTCATCCCCAAGTGGGCAGAGGGAGATGATGAATGTTCTCTGATGTGATAGGGATGAGACTGGGCTGCTTCTGTGATTACTGGACCAGTGTAACCTGGAACATAATGTGGAGAAAAGAAAATACAAATGGAAAATAATAAAGAAATAAAAAATAAGAGAGAGACAAAATGCAGACAAGAATGACTCATAAGTTGTTGTTGCAGGGTTTTAGTCACAGTGCATATTAAACATTGTTAAGAAGGTTAATGTCTTGAATGTATGCTACTATTTATATTACTATTAACTCTGGTGAAAGAGTTTCTTATGGTAACTACATTATTTCTGCAGTTATATTTGACGCAGTTCAGCACAAGTTGTAAGACATGTATTTTTGGAACATATAATGAATGGCTGTATTTTTATTCATCTGTGACGAACTTATTTATAATCTGGTGCACCTTCAGTTAGTCTCTTAAGCCTTCTGTCTGACTGATTCATTTTATAGGACGTATCCTCCTCAGCTGTTTAGAATGCATGTTATGCTATAACTGTGGCTATACCCTGGTTTATTAATATAAACTTCTATCAATAAGGAATCCACTTCTTCTATCCTCACAATATTTTGCTTCATTTCATAATTTCTTTATTTTCTTTGTTATAGGATGTACTTTGTTCCTGGGATTTGCGATAATGACAATCAACATAGTGTTTGGGGATGGAAGAGGGCTTGCTATTGCTAAATTCCTTTTTATATTCCATTTAGTATTCTAACTTCTACAACAACACATGCTTAACCAAAAATATGCATTGTGATATACAGAACTTTTGGTTTTCTGAAGCTAAAATTTTCAAGAGCCTGTAGGGTATATAATCCCTACTTATTTGTAAAAAAAATTGAGCATTACACCATGTAGTAGGATGTATGTTGTTTTGTTCCCCTCACCCACTTTATATGAGGTGCATTGGCTAGCTCTTATCAGCCATTTTGTATGTGCAACCATTATTAAAGAAGTCTCATAGTTTACAAAAGCATGCAGTCTACACGTCAAATAAATGATTGGATGGGTATCCAAAAATTTGCTCCAGCACTGACTGGTATAACCTTCCTAAATAAAGGAAGTGCAGCCTGTGGGAGGGGTATGGATAAGGCTTGAATGATCATATGACCCACTTTAAAAGCCTGCATGCAGAGAAAAACCGAAGGCAAAAAGAAGGTGTCAGATGGAAGATGGATATGCAGCATTACTGAAATAATGAATTTGAATTTGCATGACCCTACTGAAGCAATTGTTGATAAGCAGGACTGGTATGCTAAAGTCATTGATGCTAAGGATAGTATTCCTACACAATTTCATAAATGTGCTTAGGCTGTCTGAGCTGTTCATAGACAAATGTCAAGTTTGGGTTGGAGACATTGATCTTGCAGGCAAGCAGGCATGTGGCAGCCTGGCAAGCCTCACAGATAGAGGGCTTTGGAGCAAGGTAGAGGCTGCACTGGTGAAGGCAGTGGACACAAGAATTCAGCCAGTCAAATCTTCTCTTCAGTGTGTTGAAGACACACTTTCCCAGTTGATGGTGACCGGTGCACCAAACAGGCCCCTACTCCCAAAATCTCAGGTCCTCCACTGCAACACCATCTGGCAGTATTCATGTTTAACACTCAGCACTTCTTCCCTTATCCTTTCAAATACACCATCTTACCTATTTCCTGCCACACTACCTCTCATATAAAAAACAATGTTGAAAAAAAAGGGCTATCCCCCAATAAAAACTAGTGTCCATCCTCTCCCACTTCCTCCAGGACAAATTCCCTTGATATTTTCCTTGTGTGTTTTCCTCTTTGTCTCCCCATTTTCAGCCTTTTCTAGCATTCCCTATCTATCCTTTAATGAAACCATCAGGGTATCTACAAAAGATACCCACATATAAAACATTGTTACCCCTTTTCTTTAAAAGAAAATCAATTTTAATTATTTCCCAGGCCTCAGCCTTCCTTAAACATTTTAAGTGTGACTGTGCTTAACCATGATAACCCGCAATATTCGGAAAAAGAAAAATAACACAAACCCTCAGGCTTTTGTAAAGTAATTCACAAGTTTCTAATGGTGAAATTTACATAAATTACTCTTTTTCTGAGAAATGGGTGTATTTTCAACAAAGACGTCCTTATTCATCACAAATGACTTTTGCTGACCTTATTTATATATACATGTAGCTCCACTATTCGCAGATAACCTTAAGTCATTTGCAAAGTCCTGGATTATGAATACTGGCCTAATTGCTGCACTCAACTAAATGACTAAACAAAAGTAACAATAATGAATTAAGAGAGGAGCTTTGGATGTTTCCATTATGTAATGTTTAATTTTCTGAGTCTACTTTCTTGAT
Organism: Protopterus annectens; assembly: GCF_019279795.1. Classification (NCBI taxonomy): domain Eukaryota; kingdom Metazoa; phylum Chordata; order Ceratodontiformes; family Protopteridae; genus Protopterus; species Protopterus annectens. Next base: position 1,001,881,110 of record NC_056730.1, on the reverse strand, counting down.
ACTGTCTGCAAACTAACAGCTGTGAGATAAAAAGAACTATAAAATAACATTTAAGCATGCATAGTAACATACAGAAAGTAGTTATTCTTCTGACAGGAAAAATATGGAGGATAAATAAAGCATTATTTATAATTTAAGTAGACAGTTTTACAAATAATGTCTCATCATACCTCTCAACTGTACAAATTTTTGTAGAACATCCATATTTTTGCCTCATATTTTTGATGTGTTCCTCCTAAAATCTGTGCTTTTCTGACAAATAGCTGAGGATTGAAGTAATTAAATAATGACAAACATTTGAGTTTAAGACTCCACATCCTTCAGAAAATTCATGCTAATGCAAAACCTATTATTCTATCAACTTTCTAAGTTTGTAAGAGCAATATTTAAAATCTGTCCCTATTTGCCCCCCTCATCATTTTAGGCTTTGTCCAGATTTTTGCTCTAAGAAGTTGAGAGTTATGCTCCATGCTTGTGTGTGCATGCAAACATGCAAACACACACAAACACATACACACACACACACACACACACACACACACACATTAATGTGTAGTCCAGTTTTAAATGGTTGTTTTTTCTTTAACTACTAGGTGTGTCCAAGACCAGTACAATCTACTTAAATTATAACAGAAATGTGGCGTTAAATGATTGTTTGAAAGAACTAATTTAGAAAATACACTTTTATTGCAGCTGGAGTGTAATTATCTTTCTGTTTGCACTTCCCTTTAAAGAGAAGCTAAAATGCAATGAAAATACTTTTTGAGAAACAAAAGAGACAAAAACCAATTACTCATCACTCATCTTTACAACAAAGATTGATGTAAATATTGATGCTTTGTTTTGTATTAAAAGCAGAAATGTTCTAAAATGGAAGTCTCTGGCTGCTTCTTAGAAACCAGAACACTCGTCATTTTTGCAGTTTGGGATTCATAGTTTAAAACAGGACAGCTATGCATCCCAAGTGAATACTTAGTTTAGTCTTCCATCATGCAAATCTCATTACACAGACATCTATAATGAGAAAAAGGGACCTTACAATAATTTGCATCTCAGACTTTCAAATGTTTGTGAAGTGCAAAACAGTTCTGTGAGAATAAAATTTTATTAGCAGAGCTGAGTGCAGTTTATAGTTAGTACTTGAGAAACCTTTCACTATAATTTGAAAAAGGATTAGCAATATATTAACATAATTGATCTACAAGGTGGTTAACAATGTTTACTTGGCAAATTTCTTATTGCATGAAATGCCTTAATTTATTTTATTTATTTAAAAGAAAATAATCATTATAACAAATATTAACGTCAAATATATAGCAGAACAAATGTGTAGTTTACAGTGTAGACTGATTAGAAGGCACCATTTACTATACTGATTGCCAATGACTGATTAATTGCTTGACAAACATAATAATACTATGATGCAGCTCATAGCATTTGCAAAGAAAATCTTATGAGTATATCTATACAAATGAAGTTTTGATTGAACTATGCTTGCTGTGTAATCAAGATAAGATGTTCTACATTATGTTGAATATATTCTAACATTATCTCATTAACCGATGGTTAATGTTTTCAGCAGTACAGAAATAATGCAAGTTTATACGTTAATGAAGTATGTGCAATACTTTTATACTGCACAGAAAGTAACATTCTATTGGAGAATAGCACTACCTGTCACGGCCTAACGTTTCTGTCTGACTCTTCCACTTGGAAGTGTGTTTACCAAGAAGCATGGTTGCCAGCCGTGTTTGTACCAAAAGATGCTTCACACTACTTATCCTCTGCAGTACAAGCTACTTCCAGAGTTGTCCTTTCTGGCATCATAAACCTTTACTTTATGAAGACCACATTCAACTTAGCAAATGTGGGTGTGGGGGGGGGGGCTGGAATGCAAAATCTTCAACCACCTGATGAGGCTTTGCTATGTCTGTAAATCTGCTTTTCATATACCAAATTGTCCCGTCTGCATATTTATGATTTATTTTGGTTGTTCGGCCTTTTCTAACATAATTCAATGCCTCTTCTCCATCTACTTTTCCTTTTGAGTGGCTAGATTCTCGTGTACATTGGTCTTGTCAATATTTTTTCTAGTTGTATATCACTTTTTTTCTTGGATAACATCAACAGTTAATGCAGAATTGTTATGGGTGCACGTTATTTCTTTATTTACCTATTTATTTATCTATCAGCAGCATGATGGCAGATTGATTACTAATTTATTTACTTACCTTCTTACTTACATGTTTATGTGATCAAGGATTTACAGTTTACTTTTTTGCATCATCCAAATAGTTATCATCATCTCATGTTTAAGTATGTTTGTATATCATTACTGATTCAATGGCCTGTCTTGCCCTTATCTTCTCTGCCCTAAACAATATACATTTCCTCAAACATGACCATCTTGTCAGCTATGTTCCAGCTTTATTTTTCACTTCTCAGGCACGCAAGCACACATTTAGAATATGTTGTATATACATAAATTTTACTGCTACTTCTCAATTATGCTTTTTATTGTCAAGGGTTAATACTGACAATTACCACATGAAGTTATAAACAGCGTTCTCATTATTACCAGGCCTTCTTCACTTGAATATCTACTAACAAGCTTTCCGATCAAAAACACCAGTAACATTCGTATTAATGATCCTTAAATGATAACTGAAGATTGTTGCATATACAAACGATTATTTTATGTAATTCATATACTGCTCTGCAAAGTGTAATCTATGTTACATGCAACCAATTACTTTATGAAATTCATTATTTTATGTCATCTCTACTGCATGTTGTAGAGTGCAGTCTCTGTTTCATACACAATTATTTTGTGCAGTTAATTATTTTACAGTATCCATATTATATCCTGTAGAGTACAATATTTGTTTCATGGGAATAATTACTTTATCTAGTCCATTATTTTACATAATCCATACTGTAATTTGTAATGTGCAATCTAACTTTCATCCTCTTTCTTTATGTACTATTTATCTTCTCACATCACTGCTATCAAAAAATGAGTCTGTGCAACATGCACATTATATATTGCTTGACACAGCTGTTAGTGCACAGTCAGTGTTACATTCTTTTTCTTCATGTACATTTTTTTTATTTACTTTTTTTTCTCTAGAACTCGAAATTGTGAAAATGATATTGCCTTTCATAGTGTTTGCACTCTTCAGCTGGGTATGAAAATTGTCCTGTGGAATCAATGCTGTACAGTGATCAACTAATACAAATTTGCTTTACCCATCTTCCAAATTGTTATACTAACAGCCACCAGTGTAGCCCTTTTAGGACACTGAGATTTTGATTCTTATCACAATGCTGCCCTCAGGTCATCCTCCCCTTTTTCCTAGCCTGCACAACAGTAGTGTAAGTGGGAAGTCTAGCCTTTCCTAGCTTTTTTTGTTAAAACTTACTAACCTCATGTTTATTACCACTGAGAAACTATACAGATTAATTAGGTCAGTGTCTAGCAGATGCAAAAAAATGTCTTTGTAGAGCTTACTTTCAATGCCTCTGCATCATTTTGTTTTCAGTGTTCCTTATCTGAAGCATCTTTATACTTGTTCTCCATTCTGATATCCTCCTAGCTGTGTAGACTACTATATATATTGTTAACCCTGAGAACTTGAAAGTGGATGTTCTGTACCTGATGACCCGATAACTGCAAGCACTGTGTTCATATTATTGTAGGATCTCTCCATTCATTAATCTGTAAATTAATGGCTACTGTCATTTTTATACTTATCCACCTGCAAATGTTTATTTAGGATATCAAATACACAAGAAGTCACACACAAAAGTACAGCTGAGCATGTGCTGTAATACTTTCTTTATATTTTTTCTAATGCCAAAACCATAGTTTTCTTTCTTTTTTTTTTTTTTTTTACTTTTATTCTTCTGGTTCTAAACCCATGGATCCTGTGACAGGTGGAATAAGCAATGCATGCTTTATCAGACATGCTACTAAAAACAGAAAGCAGAGTTTACTTAAGAGTGTGATGTTTTTTCAAAGAAAAGGGAAAAGTAGTCTCACTTGAAGTAGATGTTTTATATTTAAGACTAGCATTATTTTTGCATCATCAGATTATTTGCTGATTTTGTCTGGCCACTAAGCCTGATCTCTTCTAATACTGACAGATTATATCCCATAAGATTCACATGATCACGTGACCCTTCTAGCAATCTATGACCCTTTTCATCTTTTCTGCCTTAGTTTTGGCTTTTAAAGGATTGCTGAATAGTCTAAAATACATGACAGTTAAATAATTTTGTATTGATTCTGCCCATGTATATTATAGATGTCATTATTTAAAGCAATCCTGACACTGTAAATTGTTTTGCTTCATAAAGATAACTTAATATTTGCAATCCATCTTTACTTTGTCTTGTTTACTGTCTCTGACCTAAAATGTCCTCCTTCCTCATCAGGAGTACAGAACTCAAAATGAAAAGCAGTTCAGTTGCATATTGCTAAGTTAGAAAGGTCTAAAGAAGAACGCTTCCCCTTTTTGAATGACCATGATGCTTGATTAGTATGTTGGTCTGTAAAGAGTTATATGTACTAACACTCACCACAGCATAAAAATCATTACAATGTCTGTTTGCTAATGACTTTCCATTGCTATGATGTTATAGAACTACATCCACTGTTTGTTACATAGTAACTGTCATGCACACGATAAGAAAATCTTAAGGGGCAAGACTTCACCTAAAACATTTTTCTTCTGCAGTCCATACTGATATTGGTAAGAGTGATATAAACATAGTACGCTTCACTGTCACACCACTGAATGAAATGTATGGATACAATGCATTTTTTCATAAGCAGCTTAACTACTTAAATGCTAAGGAGGCCTCTGAGTTGTGGACTTGCTGGCACACTGTTCATCTTGAACTACAAGTCCTGTTTAATCGCTCTGCTCTTGTTGTTATAAAAAGCGCTTTCATTTTGCCTGTCTAGGATTACCACTTACTGGAATTTCTATTTTTTCCTACTTTCCGTCAGATATGTGACCAAGTCTGTGCCACCTTTCTTACTTCTGACTTTGATTTGAAATAACTATTACCCTTTATGCACAGAAAACATTCCACTTCCTTTAACGAGTTAAAAAATAAATAGGAAAAAAGCAAAGATTGCTTCAGTAGTGACCCATTTTATTTCATTGAGAATGTATTTCTGCTGGCCCAGCAACTACATGACTTGAGCCAAGCCTGGCATGACTCAATATGGTTGCACTGTGTACTACAAACAGTCTTAGATAATCACCTTCTGACTGTAACCAATTTCAGTGAACCTAGAGGACATATTATCCCCTTAAAGGTGAAGAGGCAATAATATGACTGAGATATTACTCATTTATTTCTATGGATATTTCTTTACATTTCATTTTATGATTTAAATGTTCACACCAACTTTGTTATATATCATCATGGTAGGGCATTCCCATCTCATGGTATCAAATATGTCCTACTCATTTTGAGAAAGAAGAGGATTCTACATGATAACCTGCCCTCATGAATCCAACCATTCTCAATAGTCTATCCATTGTCATGTACTTACAACTATAAGATGAGAAGTAGCTATTTAAACACTGCAACCATTTGCATTACTAAATATAGATTTTAAGGCAAAAATAATGCAATAAAGTTGTATGATGTTTATTGTAGGAAGACATGAAAAGAGCTGTGAGACTTTTTAAAAACAGAATGAGATATCAAAGGTGTTATGCATAATTAGAATATAAGTTAAGAAAAAAATTATTAACTTGGAAATAAGAAAACTAAGATAATACTGAGTTTTCAAAAGCAATACATTTCAAATGATTTGTTTAAGAATGATTTAGCATGAGTAAATATCCATAATAGTTATTATGTAACACATCCATGATTAATTGATACTAAGGAAAAGAATGCATGGTTATAAAAGGAATAAAACCTGGGATTCAGCAAACTTCTGTGCAGGAATAACTTATTCCTGCACGGAAGGGGCCGTTCCCATACAGCATAGCAGTGCATATTCATAAAGGCATGCTGCTGTGCTGTAAAACGGACATGGTTCTGTGTACAAGTGCAGGGTTGCGTGTAAGAGCTCTCACAATACACATGCCCCCTGCACACCAGAATTGCCATATGGCAATTTAAATTTATTTTATTTTACATTTGTTTACTGGGAAGGTACGATTGGATATATGTCCATTTTCAGCAGAAGCCCGGGGAGAAAAGCTCCAAGTTAGTAGATTACATTACATTAGTAACATTTACAAATTAATATAGTATACAGTCTTCAGTAAGGTTACAAACATTTATAGAACATTGTTGACACAATTAGATAAGGGATCTAAGTTTCACACAGTGTTTCACACAGATAAGGGCTTAATCCCTTGATGAGCTCTAGATATGCCACAAAGAAAAGTTAGATACATTTTAGAATCAAATGACCAATTTGACTAGGCAAAGTTATCCAAGACAAGGGGGTGGGAGTTAGTCAGGGTTTGAACCGGGACTTTGCCAGTGCACTGAAGTGTGGTTTGAGGCTTTTTTTGAACTAGGTTAAAGAGGGCTGGAGAGTAAGTTCAGCAGGTAGAGAGTTCCAACTTTTGCCTACAGAGTTGGCAAATAGAGAGTCCCCAGCAACATCTATGCTTTTGGTTGTTTGAACCAGCAGTTTGTCAGCAGATTGCAGTGACCTCAGGTTACTGTTGGGATTAATGATATTGTTTAGTGGCTGGTGTCTTATTGGGCTGGTTTAGAACTTTGTGGGCTATTATAAGTTGGTAGTATTGGAGAAAACTTGTCCATTCAAGCCATCCTAGTTGAGTTAAGTTGATGCAATGGTGGGTCTTAGAGGTTGCACCTGTAGAAAATCTAGCAATATGGTTGTAACAGCTAGCAAGTTTGGTAACAGTGGTTTTATTCAAGTTAGTGAAAAGGGTGGAGGCATAGAGAAGGGTACATAGTAAGTGGCCGAGAGCGATAGTTGTTTTTGCAAGTGGAGTGCAGAAAGGTTTGATCCTATAGAGGGAGTCCAGTTTTTTGTTGATGGTTTTAATGGTTTGATTGACATGGGTATCATATTTTAGGGTATTGTCGACTGTGACCCTAGGAGTTTGGTGTGAGCATCTGGGGATATAATTGTGCCATTGTTGGATTTTATAGTAAAAAATGGCGAAGAGGATTTACAGGTGGGGGAAAAGATTAGCAGTTTAGTTTTGTTGGGGTTTAAAATAAGCTGATGGTTTGCAAACCGTTTTTCTACATCATTGAAAGTTTTCTGGGTTAGGGTCATAAGCTCAGTTGAGGAGGAGGCTGTGCAGATTAAAGTGAAGTTGTCCATGCATTGGATGCAGGTGGCCTTGGGAGTGATGGCGGATAGGTCATTGATAAAGACTTAGAAGAGAAGTGGTCCTAGTATGGAGGCTTGGGGGACTCCTAGTGTGATGGGTAGATGAGTGGATAGTGTATTCTGCCATAAAACTGCTTGTTGTCTTTCAGACATATGTGATTGGAAACATTTAACTGCAGAGTTGTTTAGTGACAGTTTCTTCAGGTTATGGATAAGTAGTTAGTGGCTGACCATATCAAAGGCCTTAGAGAGATATAGGAAGAGAGTTGAGGTAAGTTTGTTAAATAGGCTTGGTAAATAGAGTGAGATAGCTTGTTACACCTCCCAACCCATCAGGGTAAGAAATCTGGACAAAGCCATAAGGGACAATTGTCCCTACCATACCTGTCAACCTCTTAGAGTAAGAAATCTGGACAAAGCCATAAATAAAAGTGAGACAAAGTCCCAAAAATAGGGGCAGTTTTTAAATATTAGTATTACAGACTTAGAAAGGTGATATAATAAGAGGTTTAGCATTAGCATGGAAATTCTGAAGGGTATGAAGTTAAAAATGCAACAAATATTTTTTTTAACATGTGCAATAATGTTTAAGTGTAGCTGCATGGGTGTGCCCATTGCTTAGCTATGCTTAGCCCAGCAGAAACAGCATGATAAGTTAAATAGCAATATACATCCAACATAAGCATTAGTACAGTAGTATAGCAATTAGAGCATACACCTCAATCTCACAAGGGATAATTGGCTAAGCTTAAAATGGCTCACAAGGGCAGTTAGCTTAGTACTAATCTATGAACCTAATCTATCTATGAACCTTGTATGTAGTTATTCATGGCTCGAGCCTCACCAAAGCCATTTCCATTTTGTATGTGTAATCATTGCAACTTTAATTTACTTGTGTATCTATGTTGGAAGTAATTTATATTTCTCAACCAGAGTAGTGTATTAGGGCCAGATGTGAGGTGTCAGTGTAATAGAGTAGTGAAACCCCCATATAAATGCAAGTGCCCCATACAGTATAGTCACACAAGAATAAATGTAATGAAAGTGCATGGGGGATGTCAGGGAAGGTAAACAAATTTATAATATGTAATGAATGATGAATCAATCCCATACAGGTAGTAGTCCAATAAAATAAAACATAAGCAATGTTAAGCATTGCACAGCTATGCTGACCAGGTGTAAGCATTGTGCAAATATGAATGGTAAGCAATGAGTAGCCCAGTTAAGTGGATTTGCTCATTGGTAAGCAGTGCTGAACCTGCCCCTTTAAGCACTTCCAACCTTAGATAAGCTGGTTTGCCCATAGCTTAGCTTAACTCAGCATATTCAAAACCATCCAATCACAGCAAAGGGTGGGAAATTGGCCATATTTAAACCTTGCAGGCAGGAATACAGCTCATAACCAGTTATAACTCTCCACTGTAGGTAGTATGGCAGATGTTGGAGAGGGCATGACCTTTCAGGCACAAGTCCAAGGTCATGGTAGGACTCCTGGTAAAAAAAAACATGATGTGACACTGCTGCAAGACCAGTACGAGGGCACCCAATACAAAGCAGAAGCCTGGGAAAGTCTCGCCCGTGATCTCACCAGTGCCACTTGAATCCCTCTGACTGATGATCAGGTCCGGCACCACTATGCCGACTTGAAATGGAGGAAGAGGGAACTCCTGGAACAGTGGGTCCAAGAAGTAAGACAGAGCGGTGATGTCCCAGCACTATGTAAGTATTTACAGCAATAACTGTTTACCAAAGTCCAGCATGTTTATGTGATAGATAGGTATGCCTAAATGTTTCTCTATTTTCATTACAGCTCCAGCTTAGCGGGCTGTGAACCAGGAAACTCATGCCAGTAGGTTGCAAAGCTGCTTCTCAAGGCTGGTGAGTAACAATCCTGCTTGTAGTAGTCATACTAAATAAATATAAAGGAGTACAGTGTCACCTAGCATTATAAAAATGTGTATGGTTTGTACTGAATAAACCAGACAATATGACAGTAATAGACCCATATAGGTCATATGTAAATAAAACTGTAACTGCCTGACAATAAAGTTATAAATCCTGGACTGGTTGTGTTTACTCTGGTATTGTATGGCATGAAATGTTGCATTCACCAAGATCTAATATATGAATAGTAATGTTGTGTTAACAACATTTGCCACACTGTGCAATATAAAAATATGTCTAGGAATGTCTGTATAAGAATGTTGTAATTACAGGGTCAGATTGTACAACCAAGAGAGAATTAGACAGAAAACATTGAAAACAGAGACAGCTGTTTTGCAATAGCTCACTCTGATGAAACACAAAGTGTTACACTTTTAGCAGACACAGCCATGGTTCGAATCCTGGGAGTGGTAGTAAGCTGTATGCATAATTTCACCTAGGATTTTGTGTATATGTGTAGAAACAGTCAGGTAGTGTAAACAACCATTCCTCCCACAGATCTTCAAGGTAAGAGAAGTAGAAGGTAGCTATAGAAAGGTTGAATTATACACTGTGTACAGACATACCACTGTCCAAACCAAGGCCATAGGTTATTGTAATAATGCCTGTACAGTAATGATTAGAGCAATGATCATTAAAGTTGTGAGCACTGAAAGGATATACAAGATATTAATTGACATCTCTCCCCCCCACCATATCTGCAACAATAATCTAAACACACAAATCAATGGGTATGTTTTATTCCAAACCTACTGTTGGGACATGTGTCCTATTGTTCAACAAATATTGAAATGTGTTTCTATTAATGATCCATGTTGAAATACTACCATTGGTGACCTGTTGCTGTCAATATAACCTGCATGCCGTTGTAATGGCCACTGTGGTTCCATATATGAATGTGTTCTGTTTGCTATGCAACTGTTCCAAATCTGTTGTTTTGTGTTAATGGGAATATCTATGCATGCTGTTATAACAAATCCTGGATTGTGTTGACTATTACTAAACCACATATGTTCTAAAACTGCAACACCATAGCACGTTTGGGAAGGCCGGTCCCAGCGGACCCACCTCTCCCACCTCATCTAGTCATGGCACCTGGCCCCAGTACATCTGGGACCCATCCCGGGACCTCTTCGTCCGGAGGTCCTGCACCACCATTGGGTGGAACTGCCTCAGGGGATGAAGGTCTTCCCCCATGGGCATGGGTGTGGACAGGATACTGCCACCCGAAGCAAGGTTCGGGGTCTGGTGTGTAGCAAGCTCCGCAGAGAATTGGGAGATCTGCTACACCAGTTGAGGTCAGCATGGTGCAATTAGATGGTTAGCCTGCCCCTCCTGCACAGCCCCCAGCACAGCCACCTTCAGGGCTGTGAAGGTGCAGTGGTGACTGCCCATGGGTGTGGACCTCAGTCCCACTATTACCATTTGGGGACTAGTGGGCTTCTGATTTCCAAACACCCCACCCTGTCCAAGGTGTTTACCCCCCACATGTGTCATATACCACTCCTGTATTCTGTCTTGTCTGTCTTCCTACCCAACCTACTTCCCCAAATATACCTACTATCTTTCCCCAACATCCCACTCTCACCTTAAAAAAAAGGGCAATCTGTACCCAAAATAAAATTTTGTCCCATACATAGCTGTCCATTTCACACACGTGTCCACTAGACACTTGTAATTTGGTCATATTGGCTTCACAACACATTATTGTTGTCCTTACTCCTCTCTTAGGTGTTTGAGTGTCCAAATCAACCTCCAAATTCAGTATATATGCACAGCTGTTGCTGTATAATAAATACACAGCTATGGACCTTCCCTACACTGGTCTTGCACATCCCTAGCTATTTTACCTATTGTCTTTCCCTCTATATGCCCCCTATTTCTCCGCTTTCTTATCACCCCTTTTTTCTTTTCTTTTAAAGAATTTAGCATGGGGGTAAGCAGGAGTAAGCTGTTTAAGCAGCAGTAAGCGGGTTTGGACGTGTTTGCGAGGTGCAGCCTACAGATATTAAGCAAGTATTGGTTTAACCGTGTTGTAGCACTGCTTAGCACTGTGCAAACCCATGCAAACCCACCTGCAACTGCTTAAAACTGCTTTAGACACCCTCTAACCATCAGCCACTGTTTTGACCAGCAAAAAAATAATTAGCCCTTACCCTTACCAGTACTGAACCCAGGATCCTGTACACCATAGTCAAAGTACCACTACTCCATCTGAGCTATCCTACTTAATGTTTTTTTTTAAATATATCATTCAAGACAGGTATGGAATACTGAGTTACCAGTCATGTTTATAATTTATAAATATACAAATATGGATGTGTATGGTGATAGATACAAATAAAAAGTGTATACATCAGATATATGTAGCTGTACATATGAAATTAGACATGCAGAATATGTACATATATATCATAAAATAATATATATGTGCAGATATCAAAAAAGAAATATACAGATATATCATCAGTCATATATGTAAACAAATATATATATATATATATATATATATATATATATATATATATATATATATATATATATATATATATATATATATATATATATATATATAAATATATCTATACACAGATAAATATATATTACCATAATATATATATATATAAATATATATCTAGGTACACACACACATATAAATATATATATGCGCATAACATGCACTGGAGTCATACCCAGAACCATACCTCCCCAACCCTAAGTGCAACAGATGTGGTAGGGAAAACTTCTCATGTACCAACTCTTGTGCTCACCATTTTCTGTTATTCATAAATTCTAATGCCTTGGATCAACTTATCCACACCCCCACCAGGGGCAGCAATATCCTAGACCTGGTTATTACCAACATGGGCATCCGGTGCTCCACACCAGAGGTCAATTCCTCGTTGGTCAGATCCGACCATAAGTTAATCACCCTAGACATCCGCATCTCTCCTCCACCCCCCATTAGAGAAACCACAGTAAAAAATGTCTCTAAAGCCAACTTCATGCTTCTTAAGACAGAAGTGGCAAACTTCACGATGGCCTTGCTGACGGACAATAGAGGTATGACTGCTGAATCCTACACACATTCACTTTATAAGCACTTACACAAGTGCATGGATCGTGCAATCCCTAACAGAACCAAGATGCTATCCTCCAAAAAAAAGGAAGCCAATCTGGTTGTCCCCTGCCATAAACAAACACTACAATAGAAGAAAGAAACTGTTACAAAAAAGAGTAAAATCCCATGATTGGAGAAACTCCCTGGTCAGCCTCAGTAAGAAGCTGAGATCCCTCATAAAATCCTCCAAAGCTAGTTATGAAAACAAAATCGCCACTGACTCTAAAGACAACCACAAAGCATTCTATAGCTATGTCAAGAATCTCAATGGCAACACTCAGATCTGCTCTGAGTTACAGCACAATGGCACTAAATATACAGAACCAACTGATATTGCCTGCATCCTGGCAGATAGGTTCAGTACTAACTTTACCCCCCTGTCATCCCCTAAAGGGGCCATCTCTATACCAGAAGAATGCAAAGTTCCTGTAATCATGGCTGCACAGGTAAAAAACACACTATCCAAAGCCAGGAACACAGCATCCATGGGACCTGACAACATCCCAGACTGTGTTCTACATGAACTACAGAGCAAACTGGCACCCCACCTAAGTACCATGTTCAATCATAGCCTCACCTCAGGCTATGTGCCCACTGAATGGCAGACAGCGATGGTTATCCCACTCCACAAATGGCGAGCAACCACAGACCCCGGAAACTACTGCCCCATTAGCCTAACTAGCCTGGTCTGCAAGGCTATGGAACATAACATCATGGAACTTATAAACAATGATATTGGTAATCTCCAAACTCAGGACCCCACCCAGTTCGGGTTTGTAAAAGGCAGATCATGTCTCCTAAACCTGATAGACTTCTTTGAAGCAGTCACCAAAGCCGTAGATGAGGATAAGGTGGTTCACACAGCCTATCTAGATCTCGCCAAGGCTTTCGACACCATCCCCCACTCTGGAATTATAGATAAACTCATTAAACTAGATATAAATCCCTATGTCACAAGATGGTTTGCCAACCGGCTCACTGACCGAACCCACATTGTGAAAGTAGCAGACTCCAAATTGAACTTCAGACCAATGACAAATGGAGTACAACAGAGTTCAGTCCTGGGTCCTCTCCTGTTTGGTATCTACTTTTCTGATGTACAGGCTAAAACAGAAGGTCTTTGGCTAATGAAGTTTGCAGATGACTGCAAATTAGGAGCCATAATCAAAACTCCAAAAGATGCGGACATCCTACAAAATGGCCTCGCTGAGACAGATGGCTGGTGTCAAAGCTATGGCCTCAAGCTCAATGCCAAAAAGTGCATTGTCATCCCTTTTGGTAAAACCTCTGTACCCATGAACTACCACATAGATGGTAGTCTACTTGACACCGAAAGTGTGATAAAAGACCTTGGGACACAGGTGGACAGTAGTCTCTCCTTTGATAATCACATCGCCACAGTAGTCAGGAAATCCTTCTACATGGCACACCTCATCACAAAAGGTTGCTCATCCAGGAAAAAAGAGGTCATTGTTCCCCTCTACTTGTCACTCATTAGACCCATTATAGAGTACAATGCCCCTTTTGGTATGTACCTCACAAGACATCTACAACAACTGGAAAGGCCACAAAAATACCTCACAAAGAGGATTACTGGCCTCAAACAGATGCCCTATGCAGACCGTCTCAAAAAACTGCAGCTTTACTCTGTCGCATATCGCCTACTCAAAGGCGATCTCTGCCTAACACACAATGCTATGTCAAACCCAGAGCTTTTAGACATGCCCCAGTTAAAGAAATCCCAATCCCTAAGAGCTGCACATTCTAGGGACCTAAACCTTGTCACCACAATAAACAGAACATGCTGGAGGGATAGATTACTGTCCCAGAGACTTCCCATACTCTGGAACAAACTACGTATCTATATCAAACAAAGCTCCTCATTAGCACTCTTCAATAAAAATCTTGATTACTGGATGAGAGATAGGAAATTCACCCTGGGGATCACTTCTTTGCCTCTGCTCGACAGTGGCACAGGAAAATAATTTTCTTGGGTGGCGAAAGCCAGGGTACCTTTTGGCTAGGCTTATATAGGCCCTAGGGCCAATAGCCTAGTACCTACCTATGAACAAAGCCTGCAAATGGGGTGATTCTGCAGGTATAAATGTAGAATGTTGCTACAGGAACAGGGGTGTGTCAGCATAGATGTTCAGATGATGTCAGTTTTGAAACTGTAATGTATGTCATCATATACTGAAAGAAATCCCTACCTGATCACAGTGATTTACCACAGGAAGGAATAAAATGATGCTGTGCAACAGACCAGAAATATGGGCAATAAACGTGGACAGTCTGGAACAATCTGGCTGGTTGACAGGTATGCTGACAAAGGGGAGGGCATGAAAATGTGGACATTGCTGAAATACTGGTGTAGTTGAGCTGACACATATGATGCAGTAACACCCTCCTGTCTGTTCCAACATCTATTGAGTGGAATAGCACAAGTCCAAAGCCCATTGACCTCCCAGTAGTTAGTCATGTAAATCTTCACATCCTCCCACTGATGTGTCAGAAATACACGACGCTTATGGGGGCCAGGCAACACTTACATCTGCCAGATATCTGGACATAACATCAAATTAAGTAAAATACACTGAGCTGTTAACCATGTCATCAAGCAATATCCAAACTACAGGCAAAGTGACACAACAAAAAAAACAAAAAAGCAGTCTTGCTATGGGGGAAAACACATGTAATTGCAAATATACCAGGCACTCCAGGAATGTAACAACACTGAGAAACAGACACCAGTGTGAAAGTGCATACAGTATAAGGAGTTTGCATCTGTACTGCTCTTACTTGGCATGAAACCATACTGCAGATCATTAATCATCAACATGTATTCAACCTAGCTGCTACCACCACTTACCATTACCTCATCCTGTGACCGATCAATGTTATCCCTCACTTGTTACTACTGCAGACCACCCTTGTCCAGATAAGCAGTATCCATACATATTCTCTAACATCTCACACATCCTCTCACTTTCCAAGATTACAATAAACAATCCAGTTAAAAATGCCACTGCCATGTCTCATAGACCACTGTCATGGAGGTGAGGGCCACCCATGAAACCGGCGAGGAGCATCCAGGTAAGGCAAAAGTCCACATCAGTGTACTGAGGTTACATTCCAACTGTGTGCTAACAGTCTTTAGATGCATATGTCATTGCAAATTAGAGTACTGGGTAGGGTTTAGTAATGCACAAATATACCAGGCACTCCAGGGATGTAACAGCACTGAGAAACAGACACCAGTGTGAAAGTACATACATAAAAGAGTGTATCCTGACCCTCCCTCTGTTACAAACAATGATTTATTTATGAATAGTGCTATTAATAATAACAGCAATAACAGTAACAATTTTTACAACCAACACAACCAAGCAAATGTCAATGAGGGTGATTATGATGAACATTTTTTAGTGCAACCATCCCCACTAAGGCGCTCAGAACGCCTCCTCAATCAACAACAAAATCAAACTCCACATGATTGCTCTTTTCGGGGAGCACCCAGGGGTCATTCTGTGAGGAACTATACATAACCTCAGTGATTTTTCTTTGAAAGATGCACATATTTCTCTTTTGCAAAAAGGTGTTGATTTTGTTCCGAGTTTTAAGTCTGATATTGCTAGACTGTTGATTAACTTGAGGCTTTACACCAGGCAACTTAACTTGAGGCTGTTTTTTCTAAATAAGAATCAAGAGTGTAGGACAGAACCATTTGTATGGAAAAGAAAAGGTACATTCTTGCCCCTCTGTAACCACTTAGTGAATTTGTTTGAAACGCGTGGAAAATAATTTTAGACAAATTGTAAAGACAAGTCATTCTAGTTGTGACAACTTATCTAAAGAAGAAAGGCTGGCACTCAGAGAGCTATCTGACAATAAAGCATACCGAGTGATAAAACCATATAAGGGCAGTAGAGTGGTCATCATGAGGCAGATTGATTATGTGTGTAGAATGTACTCTTTACTTAATGAGGAAGACACTTATGAGAGAGTTTCTCTTAGTGAACTCAACAGAGCATATGCCAAGGCTGACATCTTTTTATTTGATGCTCTAAGTCAGGACACTAACAGTACATGAGTATGATTTTTGAAAGTAGATACACCAAGAAGTCCGATAATTTTCGGAATAACCAAAATTCACAAAAATATCAGTGACCCCGCTTTTAGACCAATTGTTGCTGCTCAGAGTTCAAAAACTGAACCACTGGCTGCATTTGTTGATTATTTCTCTAAGAAAGTGGCCAGTGTTTTTGCTTATATCTTAAGAGATTGTTGGCATTGCTTAGAACAATTAAAAACAGCCAAGCTTGATAAGGAAGACTTGCTTGTGACAACTGATGTGGTTAACTTATTTACTGTGATCCCCCATGACATAGGCTTAGAATATTTTTCAGAATGTTTATCACAAAGTGGACACTTGAAACAAACCCAAGTAAATCTGCTGCTTGACCTGTTAGAAGTGGTGCTTAAAAATAATATTTTGGTATTCGAAGTTGAATTTTCTGGCAAAAATCAGGTGTGGAAATGGGGGAGAAAGGGTCTATATTAGAACATTGAGGTTTAAAACCTTCAAATGTTCTAATATCAAACCCAATGGAGCGAAAGCTTAAAATATCGAAGCAACAGAAACCCAAATTCTTTCCTAGGGAAAGATTTTGGTTGTCCGTTTCTGTTGCTTTGATATTTTCATCACTGTGGTGGAAAGTTTCGGGTCACGTTCAGGTAAGTGTGCGATTGTGTGGATGTGAGGGTTAGGATGGGTTAGGTGAGTTAGGGTTAGGACGCGGGTTAGGTATGTGTGCGATTGTGTGGACATGAGGGTTAGGGCGGGTTAGATGAGTTAGGGTTAGGGACCGGGTGAGGTGAGTGTGCGATAGTGACGGATCTTAGGTTTAGGGTTTGGGTTAAGTTAAGTGGGTAGTTAGTGGTGTGAGTATAGTTTAGTGTAGGTTAGTTGTAAGATTTTAGGTGTATTTGTGTGGATTGCTGTTTGTTTGGTGTGCTTGTGTTGTGTGTAGTTGTTTTGGAACAGCAATTTTTTCCCTAGGAAAAAATATCGCTGTTCTGACAGTTCGAGATTGTAAGCTTTCACTTACATATTTTTTTTTAATTTTTTTTTTTTTAACATTTGTTGACCGGGAATGTCCGACTAGGTTCCACAGAGCCTGTTTTCAGCGGAGGCCCGGGGAGAAATGCTCCAGATGCATGTCTTTGGTCTTTACATAGGGTCAATTAATCACCGTTCACTTCTTTAAGAGGTCGGTGATCTAATATAGACCCAGGAGAAATGTGCCCCAGTTTTTGCCAACCTGTTCTTGGCTGAATGGGAAAAGAGGTATGCATTTTCTTCTCCCTTTATATGCAGGATACATGTGTATTATAGATTTTTGGATGATATACTTATAGTTTGGAGAGGAACAACTTCTGAAGTGGCAGAATTTTTAATTTACCACCACCCAATACCTAAAGTTCACTTATAGGGTACAGCAGAATGAAATTGATTATGTAGATATTCTTCTCACAAAAGATAATTGCACAGGAGAACTATCATCTAACATATTTAGGAAACAGACCTACGCTAATACATTATTGCATTTTGACAGTTGTCATCCTGAACACCAGCGTAGGAGCGTAGTCAAGGGACAGATGATCAGGCTGCCCAGGTTGATCAGTGATAACAAGAAATTTTCTGAAGAATTGTTTAAGTTGATTTGGATGTTCAATGACAGGGGGTACCCTATTAAGCTTTTACTGTCAACTAAGAAAGAGGTAACCAGGAACTGTGCAAAAAGGCTCCTACCTATCCTAAGAGGGGGTCACAGTAATATTAATGTAAAGCAAGATGACAGCTCCAAAAATGTTATGATTTTAACATCTAATCAAAATGCCTCACATTTAAGGGGAAGCATGAAGACAATTTGGGGAGCCTTATTAGACAATGACCTGAAAAACAAATTAGGGTCAGAGCCTAAGACTGTTTTCAGTAGAGGCAAAAATATTAAAGAAATTTTTGAGAGAGACATGGATACTAAAAACAACAATTATATCTGTAGGATGCACAAATGTGGCTTCTGTTCTGCAGATTTATTAATGACAGACCCTGTGTCCAGATTGACTCTTATGGTAGGAACTTACAGTGTCCAGGGCA
Source organism: Protopterus annectens (assembly GCF_019279795.1). Taxonomy (NCBI): domain Eukaryota; kingdom Metazoa; phylum Chordata; order Ceratodontiformes; family Protopteridae; genus Protopterus; species Protopterus annectens. The sequence goes on along the minus strand of NC_056730.1, from coordinate 1,001,862,534 downwards.
CTGCAGTTGTAACACTAAAAATGTTGTTTATATTGCTACCTTCATTTCATGCCCTGCATTTTATATAGGCAAGATCACCAGGAAACTACATGACAGGATTATAGAACACAACTGGGATACTAGAAATGCAAAATGTACCAGCGCAATTTACACAAGTTCAGAGTGTACACATTTTAAAAAGTTCCTATTTTTTTGTCATTGATAGAGTTTTGGTCAGTACAAGAGAGGGCGACATTGACCTTGATCTGCAGATCAAGGAAACTGAATGTCAATTAAGACTCAATGCCAGGGTGAAACCTGGAATTAATGACACAATTTCCATCTCGAGTACCTTGAGAAAACAAGCAAAACAGGTTTAAATACAGGCTCCTCAAGCCTCAGTGTATGCTAGCAGCTTTTAGGAAAGAAAAAAAAAATTTTTATTAATATTTTTAAACAATTTTTAACAACATATATATGGTTTTATTACTTAGTATTTTATTCTGTTATTGCAATAATTCTAATAACATGGATGTCATTCATAAACTAGTACATTACTCATGAATGCGTGATGTTACAGGAAATAATGTTAGTCTGTTCTTCCTATTAATGTGACTGTTGTGAATTTTTATTTGACTCTTATGATACCTGGAAGTTTCTGGTGATTTTATCGTATTAAA